>NC_081180.1:167747021-168047021 GCF_029867415.1 Vicia villosa
TTAGTATAAAGGTGGTTTTTGATGAATTAGATGCTTAGAATTGGAAGACACAAGATACAAAAGAAGGTGAGGTCAGACACACTTTTGACGACCATGATTAGAATGAAGAATCTAATTGTGAAACAAATGATGAAGGCATTAAAATTGATGAGGTTGCATCACTAGAATCTCTTGCTCATGAGAGACCACAAATAAAAAGATAAGTTCCTATAAGACTTAAAGATTGTGGAATGTTGTGTGACAATATTGTTAGCAATAAAGGAGATCTTATACTTTTTTATATTGACGGATGTAGAACCACTCAGTCATATAGAAGCAATGAAGAGCAAAGTGTAGAAGGAAGCCATGAGAAAAAAAATTAAGATTAATTGAGAAGAATCATACATTAGAATTAGTTTTCTCGCCCGAGAAGAAAAGAATTATTGATGTGAATGTATATATAAGACTAAACTAAATTTTGATCGCTCGGTTTCAAAATAAAATAATATTAATAATACAAAGCAATATTGGTAGCTAGAGGATTCTTGCATAAGCATAAAAAATAAAAAGAAAACACATGAAAAATTCTTTGATAGTCAAATATTTGATTAGAGATTGATACCTTTGCATATAAAACCTATGCAAAATTTAAGTTTATATTAAAATCAATTAATATAAAATGAGTTGATATAATATTAAAAAACTAAATGCCTATTTCATTCTCAATTAGATTTCAAAATATTGAAATGTTCAATAAAAAAAGCACATTTAAAGCTTTAAAAAATCTACACACATATTTCTTTTTTTGGTCAACTTGTATACACACTTGTTAATTAATGCTCTTAACAACACCTTCAACCAAAGGCCAATAGCAATAGCAATGAAATAAGACACGGCAAAGAAAAAGTAAAGTACAGTACATAACTGGACCTAGCAATGGACCTCTCATAAAAGTCTTGAAATTATGAGTGGTTAATTCATAAAGAAGAAAAACGATAAAAGTGATAACGCTGTCTAATTAAATGCTCCATTATTCACAAGGACCACAAATCACCAAGCCTTTTCTTTTCTTTGCTTCATAAATCAATCACCAATTTCAATTGTACTACTTCCAATCTATCACAAACAAAAAAAAACTTGAATTATACAACTAAGGAAAAAAATTTGAATTGTTTTTTTGACGAATAGTTATTAGAAGTTTGATTGAACATGCAAGTCGACTAAAACATAAAAGAAAAGTAATGAACAAGTTGAGGAAAAAATATATAGTACTCCTACAAAACTACAGAAAAAGTACAGTGAAATGCTTTTTTATATTTTGGCATCATTTGTGTGGGACTTGGTGAAGCTAAATTACTCAAAATTATCATAACATTATCGCAAAGAAAATAATGTTTTGTTTATTGAACTAATATTGCATTATTGATCCTAGAGTGAGAACACCGTTCCCATTGAAGCCTCTTCAACATCATAGTATGTTTGGTGTCACATAATAGTAATACAACATCATAGTGTATGTTTGGTGTCACATAATAGTAATACACATTAGATTTTAATCGATAAATAATTAATAATATTACAAAATAGAAAAGATAATTATTATTTAAATAATAAGAAATTTATTAGTTTTTTAATATATACTATATATATATATATATATATATATATATATATATATATATATATATATATATATATATATATATATATATATATATATATATATATATATATATGTTAAGAATTATGATTGAGTCTAACTTTATTTTACAAAACCAGTTTGTAAGATGAATATTATCCTATATTATATTGTTAGCTGTGAGCAATATTTTAAAAATCGAACCAAATCAGTAAGTCGAATCGAGAATTAGAGGAGTCGTTGATTTGATTTGATTGCTAGATCGGTAATCTATTAAACCAATAAGAATAGATTTGATTCAGTCAAAATTGATAAAAAATCAAAGATCTAGCAATTTTGAAAAATTGACATGTTAATTGTTTGTTTTTTTTTTCACAACAAAACGACATCGTTTAGATAACTTAAAAAATAATAAATTAAAATATAATTAGATTTTATTTAAAATTTATATGAACAATTTTTTATTTGAATTTATTGAATAGTGCAATTATTTTGTTATTTAAGTTTATTTTATCTAAGTTTGTGTATGATTATTATATTTAAAATTTGAATTTTAATAATGAATTTATGAAATTATGATATTTTGAAATTTTGTTGGTGTCATGATTTTTTTGAGATCGAGTCAGTCGATTCAACCAATTTAATAACTATACATTTTTATTATAAAGATGAAAATTTTAACCTAATTATCTGATTTAATCATAAGATTCAACTAGTGACTCAGTGGTTCAACTAATGAATCAATAAACTCTTACTCTTAGTGGTTTGACACATTCTCTCATGTCCAGTTCTAGAGTGTTAGAACACCAATCGGGGGTGCCGAGCGAGGAGTATACTATGGGGTCATTCTTTGAGCAAGACATATTTGTGGGAGACACACCACTTCTTCACCTAAAACCTTTAAGGTGATAGGTGAGTGGGTTCTCCCACTTATATATGCTCAAGTCACCATATTCCTATCAATTGTGGAACTATTTTCCCCACACTCACACTTGTAATTCTTAACACTCTCCCTCAAATGTGAGTCTTTACCACAATGCTCCCCCTCAAGAGGAAGCTCTCTCTTCCACACACTTGTACCGCCGTTAACACTCTTCAACGGGACACTTTACTCACATGCGGCACACTTACCCTTTGCCAATGTGAGGTACTTTCGATACAAGCAAGTCGCTCCTTTTCTCGAACCAGACTTTGATACCAAGTGTTCGAACACCAATCGGGGGTGCCGAGTGAGGAGCATACTATGAGGCCATTCTTTGAGCAAGACACATTTGTGGGAGACACACCACTTCTCCACCTAAAACCTTTAAGATGATAGGTGAATGAGTTCTCTCACTTATACATGCTCAAGTCACCACATTCTTATCAAATGTGGGACTATTTTCCTCACACTCACACTTGTAATTCTAACATATAGGAATGTGAAAATAAATTGTCGGTAAGAGAAATCACATGCTCGCATGTGACCTATGGAATCTTAATATTATATAAATAAATAAATAAAAGTGATTGAGTTTAATTCAAATTTATAAAATTGACTCGTAAAATTAGAATTGTCTAATATATATATATATATATATATATATATATATATATATATATATATATATATATATATATATATATATATATATATATATATATATATATATATATATATATATATATATATATATATATATATATATATATATATATATATATATATATATATATATATATATATAGGGAGCATATCAAGTGAGAGCATTTTTAAATGAGAGATGGGAGGAAGAAATATCAACCATTTGATTCATCAAGAGAGAGAAATTAATAGCCTCATTAATGTATTAACATTCTCTCTCTTGATGAATCAAATGGTTGATATTTCTTACTTTCATCTCTCATTTAAAAATGCTCTCACTTGATATTCTCCATATATATATATATATATATATATATATATATATATATATATATATATATATATATATATATATATATTGAAAAGAAAATGTACTCATTTAACTTTCAATTGTCCATTTATTTTCTGTTAGCATGACGTTATCAACAACCACCACCAAATCCAAGTGCATCTTATTTCCAACCGTTAATTAGACTTTAGGAAGACAAAAAAAAGTAACCGCCTTGTTAGGTGACTTTCCAATTTAAGTTAACAGTCCCACAAATAAAAATTCCTTCATATGTAAGAAAGAAAGACAAAAAAAACACATCTTTCCACGTTGCAAATAACAATTCGAAACCAAACCATGTGCACAACTAACACCATAAACAAAATTTTCATAGAATCATCAAAATTTTACTTCAATAATATATAAATAAATAAAATATATTTTCCTCTCTTCCAAATCTGAACAAGATTCTCCAGCCAGCATATAATAATAACTGTATCAAGTATTATTGATTTTCTTATATTAAATCAGCCCAATTCAATTAATAGTTATACAATAACATCAAATGCAGAGATATGAATTCAAATTTGTAATATTCTAGTTATTTATTTTTTAATTAAAAAAATCCTATTGATTTTAAATTAAAATTAAGTAACTCTACCATTTATCATAAAATTTCTCTCGAATTAATATTATATACTTAATATAATTTTTATACAAATTACATCATGCGTATTGCGTCCGTGTAAGCATGTATACACTCGATCAAAAACAATCTTCAGAACAACCCTCTTCACATCACAGAACAAGCATTGGGATTCTCATCACTAAACATCTGCGGTGGAGGATGACTAGGGTTCATATAAAACGGAACCTGTGGCGCCTGCACAGGATAACCGCCACCACCGCCTTGATTCATCATATACCCAGGTTGATCATAATGGCCATAGCCAGGTTGATCATAATGACCATAACCAGGTTGATGAAACTGATCCATACCATAATTACTACTTTGCCCCGCACCTCCATCGTACCAATACATTGGAGCTTGCATCGGGTACTGATACTCCATTTTATTAACCTCCACCTTCGCTTGATCTCCACCGTCGATTTTCTTCTCACCACCACCTTCTTCTTTCTTCTCTTTCTTCTCTCCGCCACCGTCTTTCTCTTTCTTCTCTTCTTTCTTCGGTACTACCATTTCAACGTTTCTCTTTAGCTTCTCTGTAAGATACTCCACCAACGCCTTCGGTTCCATTGTTCCTTTCACTGTTACCAAATCCTTATCTCCGTCAAGGTTTACCGTTTCTACCCCTGGTTAACAAAAATATAATTATCATTAGCCACCGAATTAACAAATATTTAATCAAATTAAACTAATAAAATAATAATTATGTCAACTCTCTCACCTTTAAACTTCAGAATGATCCTTTTAATTTTCGTAATGCAACCGTCACAGTGTAATTTGATCTTCAAAACCACCGTACTCTGAAATAAATAAATTAATTAATAATTAGTAATTAATCATGAATACAAAGTTAGTTATGTAAATTAAATGTATAAATTGATTAAATAATTAATTAAATACCTCTTTAGGCTTATTTTCTTCTGGTTTTTTCTCTTCTGGTTTCTTCTCTTCGGCTTTCTTCTCTTCAGGCTTTTTCTCCTCAGCCTTCTTTTCCGACGGTTTTTCCGCGGCGGCGTCGTCTTTTTTTGGCGGCGCTGAGATGATGTCGACTTTCTTCTTAGCTTTCTCAGCCAATTTTTCTTGAAGTTTAACAGCGTCAAATTTACCAGTAACCGTCACTTTGTTTGAAGCTAGATCTGCTTTAACTGTTTCCACACCTGAATATATTCAAAATTCGATAATCAGCATTCTGAAATTCAAATCTCAAATTTCATGAATCATTTGAACACTATATGTAAAGAGATTCGGTATTTGAAATTATAAAGTACCGGCAAAATGACGAGCGGAACGTTTAATCTTCTTGATGCATCCTTCACAATGCAAGTCGAGTTTGTAAACGACAGGAGGGAGACTGTCGTCTTTCTTAGCTCCGTCGTCAGCTTTCTTCTCAGTTTCATTCTTTTGCTATGGTAAATTAAAGAAAAAGGTTAGAGAGACAAAATAACAACAACAAAAAAACAAAAAGTAATTCCAATTCCAGAATCTTGAATATGCTATCTCATGAAAAGATTAAAGTGAGTAGAGGGAATATAGTAATATACACATATACATAAACATAAAACTAAATAACTAACCTCTTTTATTTGCATAGTCATTAGATACTAGAATTGTTTTGTTGTAGGTAAGGGTAAGATTTAGTTTTGTTAATTTGAAGAGTGGGGAGAGAGATGGAAGGGAGAGGAGTATATATAACCAAGGAAGTCTAGTGATGAGAAACGGTGGGTGGGCTATTGGATTGGTTGAGTCATAGTCATACATGGGTGGCTTTGGCTTTGTCGCATGTGTTATGTATGTATGTTATGACTTATGTATGCACATATATATATGTACAATGATGTGGCATGAATGGAAGGTGCTTGAGTTGAGAGAGAATGAGATATTGTAAAAAAATACATAATCTTTTTATTGATTATTATTTATTTTTTATATATTTATTTTTTATATATAAGAAAAATTACCTTTTTAAATACAGTGAATAAATAATCTATCTGGACAATATACTATTTAAATATATAATTTATTTAATATATCTAAAAAAGAGAATTATTCTTATAAATGAGACGGGAGGAGAGGTAGTATTATGAGTAAAGTTAAGTAGATGATTTAATAAAAAAATAATTTTTATTTTAAAGAAATTTTTTCAATGTGGACATTTGTCTTATACTAGAAGTTGATGAAAATAAAAGTTCTGAAAAAGAATATGTATACTGGTTTTTTTTTAGTGTTGCGGCAGGAAGCAGGAATTACTGTTGTTAATGGCAAAAGATGACATTGTGACTTTTGACTCATCACCTAATTTTGACTGGACTCTCACTTAGAGGAAATTTTTAATGGAGTGTCTTTTGGATTTTATTCTAACTATGTTTATTTTTTCAACAAATGTTTGTTTTTTACTTGAGTTTTTAAAATAGTTAGTATGATATGTTAATAGTTAAGTTTTAGTAAAAAACAGTTAAATTTTAAATTTTATCAACAAAATAGAAAGAAAAAAAAAAGAAGCTAAACTCTTGATTCGAATAAAACTCCTTTGAATATCCTATATTAAATAATTAGTTTTTTTTTTAATTTTTGTTCATTTGATTAATTTAAAAAATTGTCTACTGCCTTTAGTGTTTGTTCTTTCATATGTAAAGTCCCTTCATAATCACAATTTATTTTTTGATGGAGAAAAATATCGATTTATAATATATCTTTGAAATATATGAATGGACATGACATAATCAATTACTTAGTGGATTTGTTTTTCAAATAAAGATTTAGATAAAATTGAGAAAAAGATTAGATTTTATTATGAAATCAAATCAACTCTTTTCAATGAATATACTTTTTGTTAGATATATATATCTATGGTAATTACATGAATGTATGATATAAACTCTTCATGCACATACATAGATGTACTACATAACTACTTTCAGTTAATAGTTTGTTACAGTGTGGTAACAAACTTTTCCTTGTATAGTTACCCTTAGCTGAGTGTGTATTCAGGATATATAAAGCCTGCACACGTGTATGTGAAAACAATCAATGAAATCTAATCTCTTTTTGCATTAGCTTCTCTTTCCTGGTTTTCACTTTCACTTGCAGAAGATGGAAGAGACTCACATCTTCAACATGGTATCATTCGCTTTCTGATCCAAATCGCTTCCGTTTCACCTGCGTCCTATCGTCGTCTCTGCAGCATCATCAATGGAGTCCTCAGATAACCAGACCTCACCACTCAAAGAACCTTCTCCGACGCAAGTCCTTTCGTCAACAATCACTTCGTCCAAATCCAATTCCTTTGGTCCCAAACTCTCAATCAAGTTGCAAGAAAACAACTATCTCCTATGGAACCAACAGGTTGAAGGCGTTATTCTGACTCAGAAGATGCACAGAATAGTCGTGAATCCGCAAATTCCTCAGAAATTTCAGTCCGATCAAGATCGTATCACAGGTACGATTTCTGAAGAGTATGAATCTTGGCTTGTTCAAGATCAAGTTGTTTTCATCTGGTTGCTCTCTACTATCTCTGAATCGGTTCTGCCTAGAGTCTTAGCTTGCAAACACGCGTTTGAGGTGTGGGACAAGATTCATCAGTTCTTCAATGCACAAATGAAAGCTAGGGTTCGTCAAATGCGAGTGGAACTCAAGTCTACCAAGAAAGGGAACAAATCAATCACTGAGTATGTCCTGAGGATCAAAGCCATAGCGAATTCCTTGCTGGCTGTAGGTGATGTAATCACTGATCAAGACCAAATTGATTCAATCTTGAATGGACTCCCTGAGGAGTATAGTCCGTTCGTTATGCAAATGTATGGGTGTCCAATTGCACCAACACTGTGCGAAGTAGAAGCTCTACTCTATGTTCAGGAGGCACAGCTAGAAAAGTTTCGCCAAGAATTGGCTACATCAACTGTTGCTGTCAATGTTGCTCATTCAGGACATGAAGCTGGTAACTCCAGAGGAGCTTACTCAAGCAACCGTGGGCGTGGAAATCGTTTTCCCCGTGGAAGAGGGCGTGGCAGAGTCACTAACTCCACCGGCAACAGACCTACCTGTCAGTTATGTGGGAAGTATGGGCACTCAGTTATGTCTTGTTGGCACCGCTTTGATGAGAATTTTGCACCACCTTCTGCAACAAATGCCCAGTCAGGCCAAGCAACAACATCTGGTCAAGAAGCCACCAAAGGTGCATCTCAGAATTCTCAGTCTGTAGATATGATGGCCACTACAAACCAACAGTCTCCCTTCACTCAGGAGTACTCCTTGCCATCAGACTTGGAGTCCCAAGCCTGGTTCGCCGACTCAGGTGCTTCACATCACTTGACTCCTCATATCTCTTACTTACATAATAAGAAATCGTACCTAGGATCAAATAAAGTCTATGTAGGTAATGGTCAGTCCTTAGATATACAAGCAGTAGGGTCCTCCCAATTTTACTCTAACATCTTCCCAAATCATAATTTAGTTCTCACTAATATCCTTCATGTACCTCTTATTACTAGAAATATTCTTTCTGTTTCAAAGTTCTCTAGTGACAACAATGTTAGTTTTGAATTCCTGCCTAATAAATGCTATATAAAATCTCAGGCTTCTAAACAGGTCCTTGTTGAAGGCTCACTTGATGCGAGTGGTCTCTATTGTTTTCCCAAGCTCCTGCCTCAATTGAAGCAATCCAGGTCCAATAATCTTGATACAACATTGAGTATTTCTCTTGGTGCTCAAAGCTATGTTGCCTCCAATTTAAATTCCTCTAGTAATAAAAGTAGTAATACTAGTATTCTTTGGCACAATCGCCTAGGGCATGCTAATTTTCATTCTGTTGCTCAAATTCTCAAACAATGTAACATTTCTGCTATTAATAAACATAGTTCTTTCTGTTGCACTGCTTGTAGTCTTGGTAAAGCACATAGAATTCATGCTCCTTTAACTACCACTATCTATTCTAGTCCGTTTGATATCATTTATACTGACTTATGGGGACCTTCTCCCTTGCCCTCTAGCTCGGGCTATAGGTACTATATAGCCTTTGTTGATGGTTGTACCAAGTATACTTGGCTGTACTTACTTAAACAAAAATCTGATGCACTTAAGGCATTCAAGTTGTTCCATTTGTTTGTTCAAACACAATTCCAGGTTACAATTAAGTCTGTTCAATCAGACTTTGGTGGTGAGTTTCGTCCCTTCACAAAATTTCTGATTGAACTAGGCATTACACACAGACTGACATGTTAGAACAAGATTTGTTCTGATCAATTATCTTAGTTTTGATGATAACAATAATATGAATTTTGCTTAAGATAATATGGTACTCTAATCCAATGCAATTTCCTTTTCAGGAAATATATAAAGAGTACGCATAATTCAGCGCTCAGAAGCTTTGTCTCAAAGGGTTCAGCATGCAACATCAGAACATGGTCTGGCAAGACATCAGAAGATGGTCGAAGCAGAATCAGAACATGGGTCTATGGAAGCATCAGAAGAACAAGAGAACAGAAGCACTGAAGTTCTGATGGTATCACGCTCAGAAGCACTTCAAGGTCAGAAGATCAGAAGATGCTTTGCACCAAGCTGTTTGACTCTGATGATATTCAAACGTTGTATTCACAAACATCAGATCAGAAGAAAGTACAAGTGGCAAGCTACGCTGACTGACAAAAGGAACGTTAAAAGCTACTAAAGGCTACGTCAGTAGACACAGCGTGAACAAGGCTCGAGGTAGTTGACAAAAGCGTATAACATTAAATGCGATGTTGTACGGAACACGCAAAGCATTAAATGCACTCAACGGTCATCTTCTCCAACGCCTATAAATATGAAGTTCTGATGAGAAGCAAGGTTAACGATCCTGCACCAAAACAACTCAAATTAACTTGCTGAAACTCTGTTCAAATTCAAAGCTCAGAATCTTCATCTTCATCAAAGCTCACTACATTGCTGTTGTAATATATTAGTGAGATTAAGCTTAAACGTTAAGAGAAATATCACAGTTTGTGATTATCGCTTTTAAGAAGCAATTGTAATACTCTTAGAATTGATTACATTAAGTTGTAAGGAACTAGAGTGATCGTGTGGATCAGAATACTCTAGGAAGTCTTAGAAGTTATCTAAGCAGGTTGTAACTAGAGTGATCGTGTGGATCAGTAGACTCTAGAAAAGTCTTAGAGGGTATCTAAGCAGTTGTTCCTGGAGTGATCAGTGTGTGATCAGAAGACTCTGGAAGACTTAGTTGCTGACTAAGTGGAGAACCATTGTAATCCGTGCGATTAGTGGATTAAATCCTCAGTTGAGGTAAATCATCTCTGCGGGGGTGGACTGGAGTAGTTTAGTTAACAACGAACCAGGATAAAAATAACTGTGCAATTTATTTTTATCTGTCAAGTTTTTAAAGCTACACTTATTCAAACCCCCCCTTTCTAAGTGTTTTTCTATCCTTCAATTGGCATCAGAGCGCCGGTTCTAAGGTGCAAGCACTTAACCGTGTTTAGAAAAGATTCAGGAAGAGAAAAACGCTTCAGTAAAAGATGGTTGATGAAAGTGAAAAGTCTACACCTGCATCTACATCTGGCTCTGCTGAGCAATACAACGGTAACAATGGTTATACTAGACCGCCGGTATTTGATGGTGAAAACTTTGAATACTGGAAAGATAAACTGGAAAGTTACTTTCTTGGTCTAGATGGTGATCTATGGGATCTTCTGATGGATGGTTACAAACATCCAGTAAATGCCAGAGGCGTAAAGCTGACAAGGCAAGAAATGAATGATGATCAAAAGAAGCTCTTCAGGAATCATCATAAATGCAGAACTGTTTTGCTGAATGCTATCTCTCATGCTGAGTATGAGAAGATATCTAACAGGGAAACGGCCTATGACATATATGAGTCCTTGAAAATGACTCATGAAGGAAATGCTCAAGTCAAGGAGACTAAAGCTCTAGTTTTAATCCAGAAGTATGAAGCCTTCAAGATGGAGGATGATGAAGACATTGAAAAGATGTTTTCAAGATTTCAAACTCTTACTGCTGGATTGAGAGTTCTTGACAAGGGATACACCAAGGCTGATCACGTAAAGAAGATCATCAGAAGCTTACCCAGAAGATGGGGTCCTATGGTGACTGCATTCAAGATTGCAAAGAATCTGAATGAAGTTTCTCTGGAAGAGCTTATCAGTGCCTTGAGAAGTCATGAAATAGAGCTGGACGCAAATGAGCCTCAAAAGAAAGGTAAGTCTATTGCATTAAAATCCAATATCAAGAAATGCACTAACGCTTTTCAGGCTAGAGAAGAAGATCCTGAAGCATCAGAATCTGAAGAAGAAGATGAACTGTCTTTGATCTCCAGAAGGCTAAATCAACTCTGGAAGACCAAGCAAAGGAAGTTCAGAGGCTTCAGAAGTTCAAAGAAATTTGAACGTGGAGAATCGTCTGATGACAGAAGATTTGACAAGAAGAAGGTCATGTGCTATGAATGCAATGAGCCTGGACACTTCAAGAATGAATGTCCAAATCTTCAAAAGGAAAATCCCAAGAAGAAGTTTCATAAGAAGAAAGGTCTTATGGCAACCTGGGATGAGTCAGAAGATGATTCAGACTCTGAAGATGAGCAGGCTAACTGTGCGTTGATGGCGACAGAAGATGACGGATCAGAATCTACATCAGAATCAGATTCTGAAGAGGTATTTTCTGAACTTACTAGAGATGAGTTAGTTTCCGGTCTAACTGAACTTCTGGAACTCAAGTCTCAGATCAGTCTCAAATACAAAAAGCTGAAAAAGCTATTTGAATTTGAAACAAAGAAGCTTGAGTTGGAGAATTCTGAATTAAAAGAAAAACTTTTAAAATTATCCAATAATGTTGGATCTCCTTCTGATTCAGAAAAATCCACTCCTAGTCTAAACCATATTCTGAAAGAATATGATTTAAGTTTCAGGAAGTTCTTATCTAGAAGTATTGGCAGAAGTCAGCTAGCTTCTATGATATATGCTGTGTCTGGAAACAAAAGAGTTGGCATTGGTTTTGAGGGTGAAACCCCATACAAACTTGAACCTGTTGATGAAATGAAATTCACATACAAGCCATTGTATGATCAGTTCAAGTATGGCCACTCCCATGATATTAGGCACACTTCACATGCTCAAAGCTTTCACATAACACACACCAAAAAGCATGTGACACAACCTAGGAAATATCATGAAACTCACATTAAAAATTATCATGCTGTTCCTCCTATTGCTTACAATGTTAAACCCAAGTTCAATCAGAACTTGAGAAAATCTAACAAGAAAGGACCCAAGAAAATGTGGGTACCTAAGGATAAGATTATTCCTATTGCAGATATCCTTGACTGCAAAAAGGACAAAGCACAACATGTCATGGTACCTGGACTCTGGATGCTCATGACACATGACAGGAAGAAGGTCTATGTTCCAAGACCTGGTGCTTAAGTCTGGAGGAGAAGTCAAGTTTGGAGGAGATCAGAAGGGCAAGATAATTGGCTCTAGAACTATAAAGTCTGGTAACTCTCCTTCCATTTCTAATGTACTTCTTGTAGAAGGATTAACACATAACCTCTTATCTATCAGTCAATTGAGTGACAATGGTTATGATATAATCTTTAATCAAGAGTCTTGCAAGGCTGTAAATCAGAAGGATGGCTCAATCCTATTTACAGGCAAGAGGAAGAACAACATTTATAAGACAGATCTGCAAGATCTTATGAGTCAGAAGGTGACTTGCCTTATGTCTGTTTCTGAAGAGCAGTGGGTCTGGCACAGAAGATTAGGTCATGCTAGTTTGAGAAAGATTTCTCAGATTAACAAACTGAATCTGGTCAGAGGACTCCCTAATCTGAAATTCAAATCAGATGCTCTTTGTGAAGCATGTCAGAAGGGCAAGTTCTCCAAACCTGCATTCAAGTCCAAGAATGTTGTTTCTACCTCAAGGCCATTAGAACTCTTGCACATTGATCTGTTTGGCCCAGTCAAAACAGCATCTGTCAGAGGGAAGAAATATGGATTAGTCATCGTAGATGATTATAGCCGCTGGACATGGGTAAAATTCTTGAAACACAAGGATGAGACTCATTCAGTGTTCTTTGATTTCTGCATTCAGATTCAATCTGAAAAAGAGTATAAAATCATAAAGGTCAGAAGTGATCATGGTGGTGAATTTGAGAACAGATCCTTTGAAGAATTCTTCAAAGAAAATGGTATTGCCCATGATTTCTCTTGTCCTAGAACTCCACAGCAAAATGGAGTTGTAGAACGAAAGAATAGGACTCTACAAGAAATGGCCAGAACCAGTATCAATGAAACCAATATGGCTAAGCATTTCTGGGCAGAAGCAATAAACACTGCATGCTATATTCAGAATAGAATCTATATCAGACCTATTCTAAATAAGACTCCCTATGAATTGTGGAAGAATAGAAAGCCCAACATTTCATATTTCCATCCTTTTGGATGTGTATGCTTTATTCTGAACACTAAAGATCATCTTGGTAAGTTTGATTCCAAAGCTCAAAAATGTTTCCTTCTTGGATATTCTGAACGCTCAAAAGGCTACAGAGTATACAATACTGAAACATTGATTGTAGAAGAATCAATCAATATCAGGTTTGATGATAAGCTTGGTTCTGAAAAACCAAAGCAGTTTGATAATTTTGCAGATTGTGATATTGATATATCAGAAGTTGTTGAGCCAAGAAGCAACGCATCAGAAGCAGAGCTTCTCAGAAGCAAAGAATCGGAAGATCAAGTATCAGCTTCTCTGGAGAATCTAAGCATATCTGAAGAACCATCTGTCAGAAGATCATCCAGACTCATCTCTGGTCATTCAGAAGATGTCATTCTTGGAAAGAAGGATGATCCAATCAGAACAAGAGCATTCCTTAAGAACATTGCAGACTGTCAATTAGGCCTTGTATCTTTGATCGAGCCAACTTCTGTTGATCATGCTCTAGAAGATCCAGACTGGATAATTGCTATGCAAGAAGAATTGAATCAGTTTACAAGGAATGATGTTTGGGATCTTGTTCCTAGACCAGATGGATTCAATATAATCGGTACAAAATGGGTCTTCAGAAACAAGCTCAGTGAGAAAGGTGAAGTGGTAAGAAACAAAGCCAGACTGGTGGCTCAGGGTTATAGTCAGCAAGAAGGGATTGACTATACAGAAACCTTTGCACCGGTGGCCAGGTTAGAATCTATTCGTCTATTAATTTCTTTTGCCACTCAACATAACATCACTCTCTATCAGATGGATGTTAAGAGTGCCTTCTTAAATGGTTATATAGATGAAGAAGTTTATGTCCATCAACCTCCTGGTTTTGAAGACTCTATGTCTCCTAATCATGTTTTTAAATTAAAGAAATCGTTATATGGATTGAAACAAGCTCCCAGAGCTTGGTATGAACGCTTAAGTTCTTTCCTTCTGGATAATGGTTTCACTAGAGGAAAAGTGGACACTACTCTCTTTTGTAAAACCTTTAAAAGGGATATTTTAATTTGTCAAATATATGTAGATGATATTATTTTTGGAACATCTAATGCTACACTTGGAAAGGAGTTTGCTGAGTCTATGCAGGCTGAGTTTGAAATGAGCATGATGGGAGAACTCAAGTATTTCCTTGGAATACAAATAAATCAAACATCAGAAGGAACGTATGTTCACCAAACCAAGTATGTGAAGGAACTTCTGAAGAAGTTTAATCTTCTAGACTGCAAAGAAGCCAAAACTCCTATACATCCAACATGCATCCTAGGTAAGGATGAGGTAAGTAAGAAGGTAGATCAGAAGTTATACAGAGGTATGATTGGATCTCTTCTATATCTGACTGCTTCTAGACCTGACATTCTGTTCAGTGTTTGTTTGTGTGCTAGATTCCAATCAGATCCTAGAGAATCTCATTTAACTGCTGTTAAGAGAATTCTAAGGTATCTGAAAGGTACTACTAATGTTGGCTTAGTTTACAGAAAATCTAAAGAATACAACTTAGTAGGATTCTGCGATGCTGACTATGCTGGAGACAGAATTGAAAGAAAGAGTACTTCAGGAAGTTGCCAATTTCTTGGAAGTCATTTGATCTCCTGGTACATCAAGAAGCAAGCAACTATTGCTCTATCAACAACAGAAGCAGAATATGTCGCTGCTGCTGGTTGCAGTACACAGATGCTCTGGATGAAGAGTCAGTTAGAAGATTATCAGATATTTGAGAGTAACATTCCTATATTCTGTGATAATACTTCTGCTATATGTTTATCTAAGAATCCTATTCTTCATTCAAAAGATAAACATATTGAGATTAAACATCATTTCATAAGGGACTATGTTCAGAAGGGTGTTATATCTTTAAACTTTGTGGATACAGACCATCAATGGGCTGATATCTTTACAAAACCCCTAGCTGAAGATAGGTTTAAATTCATTCTGAAGAACATCAGTATGGATTTATGCCCAGAATGAGAAGATGAGAAGTTCTCATGTATGAGTATCTTCTGAAATGAAAATGGACAATTTTTTTTCAGAAGTTCTGATTGAAATCTTTTAGAAATTATGATTCGGTTATTACTAACGTTTCATTGTCTAAGTTGATTCAGAACCTCTTTTAAAGCAAAACAGCTGTAACGTTTTATCTCGGGATGGTAAACCTGTCGTTACTGTTCATGGATAAGCGCGCGTGCAGTTGAAGGGACGCCGACCATAGGTAACTGTGCTAGTCACCTCATTTGTCATTATTATCTCTCCTCTCGTCACGTAACAATAAATGCTTTTCATCATTTACTCTCTTTTCAGTTTTTCTTTATATTCTTCAAACACTTCTCCTTCCCTCTCATATTTTCTCTATTCACTCTATCCTTTTGCATTCATATCAAACCTTAGCTGTTCATTATCTGCAAATCCATCATGAACTCTTCATCAAGCCCAGGAAACCATGGAAAAGATCAAAACAACAAAAAAAAAGCTGTTGAAACATCTCCTTCCAAACCCAAAAAGATAAAAATCACCTATGATCCTCTCAAGGTGAATCCATTCGAAGCAATGTTATCTGGAAACTATTCTAGACGTGTGTTTCAACCTCCTGGTGAAAGCCCTCCATCATCTCCATCTTCTTCCTCATCTTGTTTCCTTCTAGACTCAACTTCCTCTTCATCTAACCTTTCCTCTCCCTCAACCCATTCCGAAGAAATCTCTTCATCTTCACCTGCTGAGAATGTTGTCTCTGATAAAGATTGTGGAAGATCTGCATCAGAACCAAGTCTCCCTGACCCCTCGCCTGGAAGCCCAAGAAGCAGTCAATGATGCGCTTCACTCCTTCATGGCATGCTGGCACAGATTTTGTCTTAGGCTTTGGTCTTAGTAGTTTTCTTTTCCTTGTTGCATCTGCTTGTTAAACATCTTCATGTAATATCTTTTGATTATCAATAAAAAGTTTTCTTTGATTTACATTCCAGTGTTTTTATTTGTCGTTTTATTCATCTGAATCTTTTGAAATATTCTTTTTGATGTTATGACAAAAAGGGGGAGAAGATAAATGATAAATGATTTGATTAATCTATCAGTTGCTGGGTAAAGCTCCCACACATTTACTAACAAGAACTGCAAGTTCTATATGGTTTAAGTGTTTTGCAGGTATAAAGAAGTGAAGAGAATCTTCAAAGCAAACACAAGAAGCAAAACCATGGAAACTGAAGCAAGCTGAGTGCTATCAAGCTTCAGAAATCAGAAGCAAGAAAGAAGAATAGAATTTGATCCATATTTGTCTATTTGATCTGACAAAATTCTATTTGCTCTGATACATTATTTTAGCCTATATGGCTCTGATACATATCATGTGTTCAAATATACATTTTATGTTCTGACTCGTTCATGCTGACTTTTGTCGTTTAGTTTTTGTTCTGTAACATTTCAGGATGTAGAGATGCTCTGATGATGCTCTGGTACATTCAACAATGTTCTGATACAAATCTAGCATGAAGTGATGTTGGTAGAAATTCAAAGCTCTGAAGCTATCCGAGGGAAGCAGAAATCAGAAGCTGCGAATGTTCTAAAGATCCAGAAAACTCAAGTTCTGAAGCTGTCCTAAATGGAAGCAGAAATCAGAAGCTGTGAATGTTCAGAAGATCAAAGAAATTCAAGTTCTGAAGCTGTCCTAGATGGAAGCAGAAGTCAGAAGCTGTGAATGTTCAGAAGATCAAAGAAATTCAAGTTCTGAAGCTGTCCTAGATGGAAGCAGAAATCAGAAGCTGTGAGTGTTCTGGGGATCTAAGGAAATTCTAGTTCTGAAGCTGTCCAATGGAAGCAGAAGTCAGAAGCTAGGAATTCTCTAAAGACAGAAGCTTATATGATCGTCTCTACCGAAATAATCAGGGAAGTCTTTTATTAAAGTTCTTCGAGTATTCATTTCAGGGGGAGATTATTTATCTCAGGGAGAGATTGTTAATCTCAGGGGGAGACATATTCATATGCTTATGCTATAGCTGTGTAATTTGTCTTTTGCCGTCTGCTCTTTCTGATCGCAAATTCATATCATTTATATATGTTTTTGTCATCATCAAAAAGGGGGAGATTGTTAGAACAAGATTTGTTCTGATCAATTATCTTAGTTTTGATGATAACAATAATATGAATTTTGCTTAAGATAATATGGTACTCTAATCCAATGCAATTTCCTTTTCAGGAAATATATAAAGAGTACGCATAATTCAGCGCTCAGAAGCTTTGTCTCAAAGGGTTCAGCATGCAACATCAGAACATGGTCTGGCAAGACATCAGAAGATGGTCGAAGCAGAATCAGAACATGGGTCTATGGAAGCATCAGAAGAACAAGAGAACAGAAGCACTGAAGTTCTGATGGTATCACGCTCAGAAGCACTTCAAGGTCAGAAGATCAGAAGATGCTTTGCACCAAGCTGTTTGACTCTGATGATATTCAAACGTTGTATTCACAAACATCAGATCAGAAGAAAGTACAAGTGGCAAGCTACGCTGACTGACAAAAGGAACGTTAAAAGCTACTATCTCCTATGGAAGTCCTTCTCCGACGCAAGTCCTTTCGTCAACAATCACTTCGTCCAAATCCAATTCCTTTGGTCCCAAACTCTCAATCAAGTTGCAAGAAAACAACTATCTCCTATGGAACCAACAGGTTGAAGGCGTTATTCTGACTCAGAAGATGCACAGAATAGTCGTGAATCCGCAAATTCCTCAGAAATTTCAGTCCGATCAAGATCGTATCACAGGTACGATTTCTGAAGAGTATGAATCTTGGCTTGTTCAAGATCAAGTTGTTTTCATCTGGTTGCTCTCTACTATCTCTGAATCGGTTCTGCCTAGAGTCTTAGCTTGCAAACACGCGTTTGAGGTGTGGGACAAGATTCATCAGTTCTTCAATGCACAAATGAAAGCTAGGGTTCGTCAAATGCGAGTGGAACTCAAGTCTACCAAGAAAGGGAACAAATCAATCACTGAGTATGTCCTGAGGATCAAAGCCATAGCGAATTCCTTGCTGGCTGTAGGTGATGTAATCACTGATCAAGACCAAATTGATTCAATCTTGAATGGACTCCCTGAGGAGTATAGTCCGTTCGTTATGCAAATGTATGGGTGTCCAATTGCACCAACACTGTGCGAAGTAGAAGCTCTACTCTATGTTCAGGAGGCACAGCTAGAAAAGTTTCGCCAAGAATTGGCTACATCAACTGTTGCTGTCAATGTTGCTCATTCAGGACATGAAGCTGGTAACTCCAGAGGAGCTTACTCAAGCAACCGTGGGCGTGGAAATCGTTTTCCCCGTGGAAGAGGGCGTGGCAGAGTCACTAACTCCACCGGCAACAGACCTACCTGTCAGTTATGTGGGAAGTATGGGCACTCAGTTATGTCTTGTTGGCACCGCTTTGATGAGAATTTTGCACCACCTTCTGCAACAAATGCCCAGTCAGGCCAAGCAACAACATCTGGTCAAGAAGCCACCAAAGGTGCATCTCAGAATTCTCAGTCTGTAGATATGATGGCCACTACAAACCAACAGTCTCCCTTCACTCAGGAGTACTCCTTGCCATCAGACTTGGAGTCCCAAGCCTGGTTCGCCGACTCAGGTGCTTCACATCACTTGACTCCTCATATCTCTTACTTACATAATAAGAAATCGTACCTAGGATCAAATAAAGTCTATGTAGGTAATGGTCAGTCCTTAGATATACAAGCAGTAGGGTCCTCCCAATTTTACTCTAACATCTTCCCAAATCATAATTTAGTTCTCACTAATATCCTTCATGTACCTCTTATTACTAGAAATCTTCTTTCTGTTTCAAAGTTCTCTAGTGACAACAATGTTAGTTTTGAATTCCTGCCTAATAAATGCTATATAAAATCTCAGGCTTCTAAACAGGTCCTTGTTGAAGGCTCACTTGATGCGAGTGGTCTCTATTGTTTTCCCAAGCTCCTGCCTCAATTGAAGCAATCCAGGTCCAATAATCTTGATACAACATTGAGTATTTCTCTTGGTGCTCAAAGCTATGTTGCCTCCAATTTAAATTCCTCTAGTAATAAAAGTAGTAATACTAGTATTCTTTGGCACAATCGCCTAGGGCATGCTAATTTTCATTCTGTTGCTCAAATTCTCAAACAATGTAACATTTCTGCTATTAATAAACATAGTTCTTTCTGTTGCACTGCTTGTAGTCTTGGTAAAGCACATAGAATTCATGCTCCTTTAACTACCACTATCTATTCTAGTCCGTTTGATATCATTTATACTGACTTATGGGGACCTTCTCCCTTGCCCTCTAGCTCGGGCTATAGGTACTATATAGCCTTTGTTGATGGTTGTACCAAGTATACTTGGCTGTACTTACTTAAACAAAAATCTGAAGCACTTAAGGCATTCAAGTTGTTCCATTTGTTTGTTCAAACACAATTCCAGGTTACAATTAAGTCTGTTCAATCAGACTTTGGTGGTGAGTTTCGTCCCTTCACAAAATTTCTGATTGAACTAGGCATTACACACAGACTGACATGTTAGAACAAGATTTGTTCTGATCAATTATCTTAGTTTTGATGATAACAATAATATGAATTTTGCTTAAGATAATATGGTACTCTAATCCAATGCAATTTCCTTTTCAGGAAATATATAAAGAGTACGCATAATTCAGCGCTCAGAAGCTTTGTCTCAAAGGGTTCAGCATGCAACATCAGAACATGGTCTGGCAAGACATCAGAAGATGGTCGAAGCAGAATCAGAACATGGGTCTATGGAAGCATCAGAAGAACAAGAGAACAGAAGCACTGAAGTTCTGATGGTATCACGCTCAGAAGCACTTCAAGGTCAGAAGATCAGAAGATGCTTTGCACCAAGCTGTTTGACTCTGATGATATTCAAACGTTGTATTCACAAACATCAGATCAGAAGAAAGTACAAGTGGCAAGCTACGCTGACTGACAAAAGGAACGTTAAAAGCTACTAAAGGCTACGTCAGTAGACACAGCGTGAACAAGGCTCGAGGTAGTTGACAAAAGCGTATAACATTAAATGCGATGTTGTACGGAACACGCAAAGCATTAAATGCACTCAACGGTCATCTTCTCCAACGCCTATAAATATGAAGTTCTGATGAGAAGCAAGGTTAACGATCCTGCACCAAAACAACTCAAATTAACTTGCTGAAACTCTGTTCAAATTCAAAGCTCAGAATCTTCATCTTCATCAAAGCTCACTACATTGCTGTTGTAATATATTAGTGAGATTAAGCTTAAACGTTAAGAGAAATATCACAGTTTGTGATTATCGCTTTTAAGAAGCAATTGTAATACTCTTAGAATTGATTACATTAAGTTGTAAGGAACTAGAGTGATCGTGTGGATCAGAATACTCTAGGAAGTCTTAGAAGTTATCTAAGCAGGTTGTAACTAGAGTGATCGTGTGGATCAGTAGACTCTAGAAAAGTCTTAGAGGGTATCTAAGCAGTTGTTCCTGGAGTGATCAGTGTGTGATCAGAAGACTCTGGAAGACTTAGTTGCTGACTAAGTGGAGAACCATTGTAATCCGTGCGATTAGTGGATTAAATCCTCAGTTGAGGTAAATCATCTCTGCGGGGGTGGACTGGAGTAGTTTAGTTAACAACGAACCAGGATAAA
Organism: Vicia villosa; assembly: GCF_029867415.1. Lineage (NCBI taxonomy): Eukaryota > Viridiplantae > Streptophyta > Magnoliopsida > Fabales > Fabaceae > Vicia > Vicia villosa. Next base: position 167,768,338 of record NC_081180.1, read on the forward strand.
AATAACTGTGCAATTTATTTTTATCTGTCAAGTTTTTAAAGCTACACTTATTCAAACCCCCCCTTTCTAAGTGTTTTTCTATCCTTCATGACATGCCCTCACACTTCACATCAAAATGGAACAGTTGAGAGAAGGCACAGACATATAGTTGAGATGGGTCTAACCCTCTTAGCTCATTCTAAAATTCCCATGACCTATTGGGACCACAGCTTTTCCACTGCCACTGGATCAATAGGCTTCCCACTGTCTCACTGCCTAACAAGTCTTCTCCCTTCCATGCTCTGTATGACAAGCAGCCAGATTATAGTACTCTAAGGGTATTTGGTTGCTCTTGCTACCCTCTCCTCAGACCCTATAACAAGCACAAACTGGAACTTAGAAGTCAAGAATGTGTCTACTTAGGGGTTTCCACCCAGCACAAAGGGTTCAAGTGTCTCAGTACAGAGGGCAAGATATATGTGTCCAAAGATGTCACATTTGATGAGTTCACATTTCCTTTTTCCAGGTTGTTTCCCACTGTGCAGTCAAATACAAGTTCCATGCAGGACCAATGTACTTTACCTTGTCCTGCTGTGACTGTACCAGGTTCCTTAGTCAATGCTCAGTCTGCCTCTCCACTGTCCCAAGCAGAGTCCCAGTTCCCTACACATGTGTCCAATACTGTGCCTATTGCCCAAAATGATCACTTCAGTCCTCCTGTGTCAAATCACAGTGTGCAGTCTGCCAATGCTAGTCCTACACTAAATCACCAGCACCCTTCTTTATCCCCTGAACAATTCACTTCTATGCCTCACAATGAGGGTGTCTCTAGACCTACTAACTCATCTGCTTATCCTGAGGATAATTCAGTAAATCTCATCACAAATGAACTGCCTCTTTACCCTGAGGGTAATACCGGTAACCTGCCTACTGTTCCAGCTCACAACCCTGAGGGTACTACACATAGTGAGCTGCCATCTTCTCCCCCAGAGTCTCTATTACTTCAGACTCAATTCACCTATCTCCTTCCTCGAATGAACTAACTATCTCCTCTCCTATTATTGTCTCTAGTTCTTCAAATTCTCCCTCTATTAATGCCTCTGGCTCCCCTCCTACTTTGCTAGTCAATGATCACCCAATGTTAACTAGAGCCAAAACAGGCCATTCAAAACCCAAAGCCTTTTTAGCCAACACTACTTGTGAACCTACAAGTGCTAAACAGGCCCTGAGCAAACCAGAGTGGGCACAAGCTATGCAGACTGAGTTCAATGCTCTATTAGCAAACAAAACATGGACTTTAACCACTCTGCCCCTGATAGAAAAGCTGTAGGGTGCAGGTGGGTTTTCAAACTCAAACATAATGCTGATGGTTCCATCAATAAGTATAAAGCCAGGCTTGTGGCCAAAGGCTATCATCAAGAGGAGGGCTTTGATTTTACAGAAACTTTTTCACCTGTGGTTAAGCCAACAACCATCAGAGTTATTTTAACCCTTGCTCTTACTCATCAATGGGATATTCAGCAGGTTGATGTCAACAATGCTTTTCTAAATGGCATTCTTCAGGAAGAAGTTTATATGACCCAGCCACCTGGCTTTGTATCTAGTGACAAGTCTCTTGTGTGCAAGCTTCACAAAGCTCTCTATGGACTTAAACAGGCCCCTAGGGCTTGGTATGAGAAGCTCACTCAAGCTCTCCTGCAGTTTGGTTTCACTGCCTCCAAATGTGACACTTCTCTGTTTGTTTACTCCAAACAAGGTACTTCTCTATATGCCTTAGTTTATGTGGACGACATTTTGATCACTGGATCCAGCTCTGTTCTCATTCATGATCTTATCAACAAATTACATCTTAAATTTGCTCTAAAGAAACTAGGCAGACCCAGTTACTTTCTGGGAATTGAAGTGCATTCTCAGTCTAATGGGTCTCTACTTCTCACCCAAACTAAATATGTCAGAGACCTTCTTTCCAGAGCTAAGATGAGTGGTGCAAATGGGGTTCCTACTCCTATGTTAAGCACCTGCAAGCTGAGTAAACATGGCACCGATCTTTTTGCTGACCCTCATTTGTACAGGTCCATTGTTGGAGCTCTTCAATATGTTACCTTAACAAGACCTGATATTTCCTTCAGTGTGAACAAGGCCTGTCAGTTCATGTCAAGCCCTCTGGACTCTCATTGGGCAGCTGTCCGGCGTATTCTACGATACTTGAGTGACTCAATTACTTGGGGTTTGGTTCTTTCCCCTTCAGTTGCAGGTTCTAAATTCTCTGTGCGCGCTTATAGTGATTCTGATTGGGCTAGCGATCCAGATGACCGAAGATCGACCTCAGGATCTTGCTTATATTTTGGCCCTAATCTAGTTGCGTGGAGCTCTAAAAAGCAGTCGTTAGTCGCCAGGTCGAGTACAGAAGCTGAGTATCGTGCGCTGGCTCATACCACCTCTGAATTGTTATGGTTGGAATCGTTACTTGCAGAGCTTCACATCCCTCTTCACACACCAGTTCTGATGTGTGACAATCTCAGTGCTGTTCTCCTCTCCCATAATCCTGTGTTACATGCTCGTACGAAGCACATAGAGTTAGACATTCACTTTGTGCGGGAAAGGGTTGTGGCCAAACGAATGCAGATCCAACACGTTCCTGCTGCTGCTCAGATTGCTGATACTTTAACTAAACCACTTGGTTCTACTGCCTTTGAACAGCTGCGCCACAAACTCAAGGTTCTCTGCCCTCCATCGACCGCTTCAGTTTGAGGGGGGGTGTTAGATATATATATCTCTATGGTAATTACCTGAATGTATGATATAAACTCTTCATGCACATACATAGATGTACTACATAACTACTTTCAGTTAATAGTTTGTTACAGTGTGGTAACAAACTTTTCCTTGTATAGTTACCCTTAGTTGAGTGTGTATTCAGGATATATAAAGCCTGCACACGTGTATGTGAAAACAATCAATGAAATCTAATCTCTTTTTGCATTAGCTTCTCTTTCCTGGTTTTCACTTTCACTTGCAGAAGATGGAAGAGACTCACATCTTCAACACTTTTCAAAGACTATTTATCTATTTTGATTTAGAATTTAAAATTGATTAAAAATGATTGTAAATATGTAATTTGTTTCATCTATCAATCAACTTACTCGTTGAATTTTTTTTAAAATAGTCAAATTATCCATCGACTTTCTCGACGTCCGTCAAATAAGTTCATATATGAAGTCATGATGTTTGGTTTTGCGGTGATAATAAGTGATTTTGAATAAATTGATTTTGTATAGTTGATTATGTTAAAAGTGAGTTAAATGTAAAATGGTTTGTGTTTTGATATATTTATGTAAAAGTGAATTTAATAAGTATAAAAATCACGTTTAAACTAAAAAATTACAAATTGCAACATAAAAAAGAATCAACTTTACTTTAGAAGAATCAAACATCTCAAAATTATTTCAAAATCTATTCTACTTCTTTAAAATTGCGTTTGACTCTTCCAAAATCTAAACCAAACATACATTTATGTTAGAAAATAATAAAGTGTTTTTAGTTATCCCTTCCACATATACAAGGTGTCAATGTGGAAAAATACAAGAAAAGGGGAGTTTATATTGTGTTGCTTAAAAAAATAAACAAAGAGTATGACACAAAGTAAGAAATGATAAGAAAGAGATCCAGATACAAAATTTATACTAGCTAGTTTACTTCATTAATTAGAAATTAATTTAGTTTCCTCACACTTGTGATATTTCCACTATAATCACACCTTATTACACACAGCCATTAAGATAAACAAGTATTATATTTTTTGGTCTCATACTAGTGAACTTCATTGTCTTCCAACCGTAGAAACTTCATTGTCTCACACTAAATAACTTATTTTTCCTTATACAGCTGCAAAGTAATCTTGCAAAACAAATTAAGTATTTTTCTTTAGTATCCAAATCTTTTTAGGTCTTGGTGAGTTAGTGATTCTAAGAGTTTTAAGGTTATTTTCCTAGAACAATCTTAGATCATTTAACTTGGGATAACAATAAAGTTTTTAATGGACGAGCTTATTACAAAAACTACACTTAATGATCGAACAATTGGATTTCTTTCTATCATGGCAAATGTCTTTAAAGGATTTATAAGATTTATAACCTAATCCATTTTTATTAAATGAAGTTAAATTAAGCTTATCTTTATCCTTAGAAAGTTTCGTGCATTTTTGTTACTTTAATATTCAAAGATTCGCAAGATTCACATTTATCTGATTTTAAGAATTCACTTTTAATGCTAGCAATTTCTTCACCAAAAATTTTATTGTTATTTTCTAAAATTTCAATAGGCTTCGTAAGATCAATAAAGCTTTTCTCTCATTTATCATTATCTTTACTAAGCTTAAACATTTCATCATGAGTTAAAGATGTTACCTCAGTGTCGTCTTCTCTAGAAACTTTGAAACACTTATGATCTTCTTTATTAGAGACCCATCTTTGAAAATATGCTTCATTAGAAACTTCCAATGTATCGTCAGGGATATTTTTAAAGACATCTCTGCACAAGTTTCTAGAGGTTGTATCATATTGATATGATGAATTCCCAAACATTTTTTTATCTTTCAAAGATTCCGCTTGATGGAGCATTTTGATCTCTTCTATTGATCGAAACTTCTTCAACTCCTCTACTATATGAAACTTCTTAAAATTCTCTACTGGATGAAGGTTCCTCAGAATATCATTTGTTTATTGCAATTGTTTTATCAAAGGACATCTCTGGTGTTGATCTATTATTTATCTCTTTTGATGATGAAGGTAATGACTTTTCAAATATTTTTGAATTCATTCCTTCGTCTTTCAACAAATGGATGAATTCGTTGAGTTTCTGAATGATTTCCTTCTTCCTAGATTTTTCCTGAAACTTAACAAAGGCACTACTTTCTTTTGAATTGAGGATTGGGTCATATGTTTTGTTCTAACTCTTAATTCTTAGATAGTTGTTAAATAGAAAATTTCTAATATAACCTCTAATGGTTCCAACAAATGAGTGTCATTTATGAGAAAGATTCTCACATTCATTTGGCATTTCAATTTCATGGATTTGTTTATTCGTTTTCTCTTGGAGAAACACCATGAATTGTCTCAAGAGTGTCCTCACTTCCTTGGCAGAATCACAATTAAAGACGTAACAAAATTCTTTAGAACTTAAAGCATTTTTCAAAAGATGTTTGACTTTAAAACCAAGTTTAAGTTTTCTCTTGTCTTCTACGGTCCAATGAAACCAATTTTATTTACTACTATATCATCAAAATAAAAATTAGGAATAGGCGGACCATTGGTTAAAAATTCCACATTTCAAGATCATTTGCATTTATAAAAAATTCAAATCTCGCTTTCCACGATTCAAACCTTTCTCCATGAAACCGTGGAGATCTATCCATGAAAAGAACTTTGTCAAAAACAAAAGTTTTTATAGTCATTATACTACCTCATGAGATGACTAGTCTTATAACATGAGTTAGACTCTGATGTCACTTGTTGGACAAGTGAGTCCAATCACAAGAGGTGAGTGAATTGTGTAGTGTTCAAAAATGGTGTCCAATTAAAAAATATTTTACAAAAGCAATTGGTTAAAATAATTTTCAAAAGAGTATGCGGCTGAATAAATAGAACGAGTAAAATAATATTTAAAATTAGGTTTCAAAACAGCGGAAACTAAACAAGCAATGAAAATAAAGAGAGATAATGGATAAGAAGAATGCATTATAGGTTTGTAGAGGTTTGGCCAAACCAATTGGGCTTTGTCCTCTCTCCTAGAATTACTTTCTGAGAGTGCACTATATGGGAGATTTTCATAGGTCATGCCCACAAACCTTCTAACAACAAAACTTGGAGTTTTACATTGGTTATCCTCGAAACTAAACACGAGATTTTTTACAATGCTAATCCTGGACCAAATGGGAGCTTTTATAACACGCGTAACTCATGAACCAAATGGAGATTTTAATGGACAAACTTTTGAATCAAACTAGAGCTTTTAAAATAGGCAAAGCTCACGAACCAGATAGGAGATATTGACAAGCAAACTAAAAAGGAGATATTGCAGTTAAATTTAACAAGAGATATTACAAAAATTTCCCCACAGGTAAATTTCACTCTCAAAACAATAAGGCAAAAGTGAAAAATAAATAAATAGAGAGAAGCAAGTGGATAGTGATAAATAGTATTCAAAATACATTTTTCGGTGTGAATGAAATGAGAAATCATCATTCTTTTTATAGGACCAAATGTGCCTCAAAAATGGAAAGAATCATTGGGCTTTTTAATATTCATAATTGATTATGTAGTTCAAATATGGAAGGTTTTTAAACGGCATCACTAATTGATTATGGCTTCGTCTAATGAATTATTAGGGGTTAAAAAGTGATAATTGATTAACCCTAATGGACTTATGGATTATGCCATGTAAAACCCTCTAAATTGATTAGAATGAGTCCGTAATCTATTATTTAGGCACAATAATGTGTTTGTTTTTTTTCCAAAAATTTTAACAAAATTAGAGAGGCTTTTTTATCATTCGAAAGTGTGTGTGTGTGTGTGTGTGTGTGTGTGTGTGTTATTTTCCTTAGTGAATAGAGAGCTAATCTTATACCTTTACTGACACAGATCACTCGACATGGAAATGTGAGCTTTCACACCTCCTCTCTTTCCCAACTCTTAAGATTCATGATATATTGCTTGATACATCCATGATTCAACACTTCATGGAGGACTTGACTTGACTTATATATGATGAGGCTTGATAAGGCTTCTTGATAGATACCATCATCATAGAGATTGTTTGACTGATATCATCAGGGATTTCACTGAACTCCGCTTGAAATTAGGTGTTGTCTTCCGGAGATAGGCCTTGACATCTTGATCTCTAAGCTCCACAACTTGATCATCATATCATAAAAAGACTTTACCTCATAGTGTTGTCATCATCAAACACAAATAGGTCAATAAATTATTATAGTCATTACACCTTCAAACAAATAGTTCCATAGATTTTTTTGATAACACCTATATAAATATAATTGTTGCTACTTTGGTTAGTTTACTCAAAATATTGACATTGCTAATGCTTTAAATTCTTGTATTATAGGAGCGATGTTTGACATTTAGATTTATTACAAGAAGATGTGGCATTTATTCTGGATAGAATATGATTCCCGGCTGACCAATTTGGCTTTTAAGAACCATGGAATTGTGCCATGGAGCTTACTAAATAGATGAGAGAGTTGTTTGGTTGTGGCTGTAATACCTAATTTTTGTCCCTCGCTTTTTCATCTAATGCATAGAATCAGTCAGACAATTATTACGCGTTTCCTGTTAATTTCATCATTTTTTTTATCTTTATTCAGAAAATTGAAAAAAATTATATAGCATTTTATTTGTCCATTTATAGTTGCATTAATTTAAAAAAATCAAAAAAATTTCCCTACCTCATCATAATTAAATTCCATCATACACCCTCATTTGATGACATGTGCACCACCTGATCTTAATTTTGGCTCCAAAATCAATTATCAAGCCTAATTTTGGTTCTAAACCACCACTAATCCCAAGCCTAGAATCTATAAATAGAGCCCTCATTTCATTCATTCAACAAGCTTTTGATAGCCAAATTCCCCTTGCAAAAAAATTATCTCAACTTTTTTTCATCTACCCAAATTCACTCAAAGCTCTATTTTCCAAAAGTTAGTAAGCTTTTCATGGAAGCTTACTAATCTTTGAGCTAAACCTCCATCCAAACACTTTATCTTCATTAATTCTTTAAATCAAAGCTTGGGAGAGTGATTCTTTGAGCTAATTTGAAGTCAATTTTGAAGTTGATTGGTGAATTTCTAGATCCACATTTGGTAAACTTATTTTCATCTCTCACAATGTGATCTCTTGTTGATTTTGGTTGCTTGATTCTTTGAGCTATATTTTGTGATCCCATTGGTGTTAATTGCTCATAATTTAATGGAATTTGTGTGCTCAATTGCAACCAAGATCATAAGGTGTTTGATAAAATGTGTGATCAAAGTTTTCTCCCTTTATATGCTGTTTTTTTGAAAATTTCGTTCACGAAATCAATTACCTGGTTTGGGGAAGTCGATTTCCCTCACTATTTTTGTGCTAGATTTGAAAAATATGTACATGAAATTAATTACCCTGTTTGAGTAAATTGATTTCCTGACAGCAAAATGTAATTTTTGCCTTATTTTTTGAGTTTTTCTGGTTCCTTCTCTCCATCTTTCTTCTCTTGTCTTATGGGTTCAAGTCTTAAACATTCATTGTGTGGAGGCTATGGTTTTACCATTACTCTAATGAATCATTAATATGAAGTCCCACAATGACAAAGGGAATTTCATTTGAACTTTTGGTCTTACTTTTAATCCACTCCCCTCCCTCTTCATCTCAATCCTATTCTTGTTTTTTATTGTTATTTCACATGTATTGCAGGTTGTAGGAGAATTATTTCATATATCATTTCTCAAACTTGTTCTTAAGCACGTAAATTGTTATTGGCGATTTCTTAACATAGCGCTAAATTTGTCCCGAATCAGAAAATGATAATTCGTGGCCGAAGCCTATGTTTGAAAGCCCAAGGATGGTTGATTTTATCAATCCTCTAATGAGTTTTCATTAACTTTGACCTAAATTCATTATTCAACTATCATTGATCATTCACTCTAACAATTAACAATTAACCATTAACGATTAACAATTAACAATTAACTTTTATTTTGTTCTTAAGATAATTAACAATTAATTTTTATTTTGTTCTTAAGACAATTAACAATTAACTTTTATTTTGTTCTTAAGACATTAATAATCAACTTGAACCATAAAAAACTTAGTGATGACTTGGACTATGGTTACTATACCCTATGCTTGGTTTGATTTTCTCTGTGTGCAGGTTATCTTTCTATACTTTGTTTGAAGTTCTTGAGGTTTTTTCCAAGGCATTGTGATTGGGAATTACTTTGTATACAGCTGTTACCCTGGCCAATTTTTGTCTCAAATCTTTAGGCATTGGTTTGTAAGTTATTCATTTGGAGATGTTATTTTAAACTCAAGAAAGTTCATCTAGTTCATTGAAGCTTTGAGATAATAAAGACTTTGCTTGATTCATAATTCATCTGAGGCTTATTTCATCTGGTACTGAGTATTATACTTACTTGGTTTTGTTAATCCAAAGGATGGAAACTCTATATTGACTTCTTTATGTCAAATGTTGGCTTCTTGTTGGTTAGATCGTTCCATATCTTATCTTTTAATTTATGCTTTTAGGATATTCCCTTCATCTCCTCTCATCTTCTTAAATTTTCAAAATCTTCCCCATTTTTCAAAATCTTCTTATGTTCGCAAACTTCTAAAACTCTTTGATAAAACTTTCTTTAAACATCTTTAGCCCTTTGTGGCTTTTCTTTTAAAAAAATCATTTTTCTCAAGTTTAGGCATGAGTAATCATTATGGTGGAGATGTAATCCCCTAATACCTTGATATTGATTGATATAGTTGATTCTTTTCCACTTGAAAAAGTTAGTGGCATACTTGTTGATTTATCCAAGTTGGAGCCCTTCTTTCATTTGTGACGCAAAGAATAAATTTGTTCTCATGTTCAAGAAGGATTTGCTGAGTTTTCTCTCCTGTGATGACAAAGTGTCTATCCAATTTTAAACAAACTTTTATTTCCATCTTGAGTAGAATTGCAAATGCTCTGACTTCTCCATTGCACAGATGAGGTATGTAGGCACAAGATGCGATGTCTTACCGAGCACACTTAAAAAATAACAAAAACATTTTCTTTTATTATTTCTTTTTCTTTTGCAAACAAAATCGATTTTAACATAACACATATTTTCAAAAGGTTCATGTGTAGTACTACAAATGTGAGGGTGCTAATACCTTCCCCTTGCATAACCAACCCCCGTATCTAGATTTCTCTTTGTGTGTTTTATCAATATTTTCTCCTTTTCTCCTTTGGAAACAATAAAGTTCGGTGACAACTCTAACTTGTGTGATTTAAGTTAACCAATAGATTAAACTCCAATTTTCTCGCAGCTACAGTGGCTCACAAATAACTTGCATTATGTTTCATATACATTTGGAAGGAAACACTCGTGGTGACATATTAGTGAATTTAGGGTTATATTTGATATTATACTATTGGGAATCATCATTCATCATAATGTTATCTATACTTTTACTTTAAATATATTTAGGTTACCTGAATATAAGTTTTTGTAATTTTTCTTTACACACTACATTACTTTTCCCTCATATGGTTTTATACAAATGGAATTGGTTTGTAGGTAAGATTTTTAATGAGACAGTTGTTATTTATCATAGGGTTTTAATATATGTTAGGATTGTTTGGTTGGGTAATAATTTTTAGGTGTTAACCTAGTTGAGGTGTTAAGGATTATCTTTCCTATCTGAAACTCCTTTTTTATTTCCAAAAAATGTATTATTCTTAATACTCTTAATCATTTATTTATTTTTATCAATTTCTCCCTCTGATAAATAGTAAAAAATACAGTTGACAACACATGAACTAATATATTCCATTGAACTTTGATGATGACTATATTTGTGGTACATACAATAGTATAGATCATGCTTGCATTAGGGAACATACTAGGGATTTTTTAGGTTCTGATTTTGTAAAAAGTGATTGATATTCCCAACCTTGGGGTTGGGGCATATATATACTTGACCCTTAATCCAAATTTTTTCTAAAAAACATGTTCTCATACCTAACCACTTAGCCAGATTGTGAGGGTAAGAGGAATCAATCCTCCCCTTTAATAGGGAATGCATCTACCTTTTTGGACAAAAGATCTTGTGGCTATTTCTCTCATATGTGTCTTGACACGTCTTTATGTGCTCAGGGCTGAAGTGCATTGGACTGAACTAAGTGATCCATGCCCTAGGTGCATTAGGTTGGATCGAACAACCTCACCTGCTCGATGTGTGATGTCATTCTCTTGTGTCCAATCTCCTTGAGTTATTTTTTTGAATCGAGTATGTTATGGATTGACTTCTTTGAGGCCCAAACAAGATTATTCTAGTCCAGATTTTCAAACCTAAGACTTGAAAGGTGATATGATTAAGTTAGAACATATCGTTTCAATGACATATAAATTGGAATGATTTTTTTTGGAAAAAATACTAAGTAAATAGAATTAAGAGAGAACAAATTATTTTTTTTCATTTTTTTATTTATTTCTCCAAAAAGGAACAATACACTTTTTTTATAGAAAAAGTATACGCTAATATACTATTTTAAATTTATACTGAATATCCTTATACATTTTTACCGAATATTTGAAATTTTTGGTACCAAAATTATGGATTTTTACCTGTAATTTTGAAATATCTAGTAAAATCTAAATTTTTCGTTGGCATTTTTATCGGCATTTAAAAATATGTGATATACTTATATGTGTTTTTATCGGCATTTTTGAAATTTATGGTAGAAATGTGTACATGCATACTAGATATTTCTAAAATGCCGGTAAAAATGCATATACCGCATTTTTAGAGTTGCTGGTATATGTAGGGTTTGTTCGAATATTTTTCAAAAATTTGGTAGATCAATTTTTTAAAATTTTTTGTTGTCTATAGTGAGGACAAGAGGAATAGACGACGAGATTGTTCCTGAATTGAGTGATAGAGAGAGCAGCTGAAGAGAGCTCTGATGAAGGCGACATAGATGATAGAGAGAAGTTGCATACTAGGGCGGGTAAAGCAGTCCCTACCAGTTCTCACTGTAGAAGGATTGAGTAATCTCATGGACCAAATACTCTCTAGCGTAGATAAGACAGAGTTGGACGAGCCAAAGATCATGATGTCGATCCATATGATGTCGTTGTTGATAATGTTGAGTCAATAACTTAGGATGATATGGAGGTTCCTCCTTATGTTGATAATGAGGTTCCTCTTCAGAATGATATGAAGGTTCCTCCCCAAGCTGATATGGAGTCGTATGTTCATATGGAGGGTTCCCTAGAGACCATAATTACCCTACCTTGCTCATTGGGTATGTCGATCATGTGGCATTTAGATTATGGCATGGAGAGGTATTACTATTTTATTTTAAGTTGTTTTTATTTATTATTGGTTAAATGAATATAAGTGATAATTTATTTTTTCGTTTGTTATATGACCGCACTCCTTTAAAGATACGAGATGAAGTCAAAATGATTGTCGCTGATGTCGGGCCAGCTACAATTTATGGACTGTTCGCTCACCATTTTGATCCTCCCATGCGACATGCTTATTTTGAGGGATAGCATATCAAGATATCCTTTTTTTTCATCTTCCATTTGGTGAGATGGCGACTACCCTAGATGACGTCTCCAACCTCTTCCATTTCCCTTGTGCATGTAACTTCTTCACCCTCCTTTGATGAAACATGAGATTACATGTATGGTTGTTGAGACCTACATGGGTGCTACACGGGGGGATAATGTTGGATGTGTTCACAACTAACAGGGGTGCTCACTTCCGTCTCTTTTGGTTTTAAGATATGTGTTAGTCACTGCTGCAACATCATGTCGGATGCATTACTCCGGCCTAATTTATAAGCAAAAAAGAGAGATTTCACGCTTATTAAGAAGGATAATAGTGCATTTAATTTGTTTGATTTCATGTAAGCGAGATAACACAATTACTAGTATACCCCAATTAAATTATCATTAACAAAGGCATTAAATACACATATATTTGTTGACAATTGCTTACATTTAAGGCCAAAAAATTTGGAAGACTTTTTCTTATAAAAAAGGTTGGAAGGAGTACTATCTTAGAAGAAAAGGCTCGTGTATACATCGACGTTAGGTACTGTCATACCCCAAAATTTTCCCACCAAATTTCAAGACAAATTGGCTCAGGCACTGAGATCTCCAATTGTTCAAAGTGGTACAAGAAGCAAGCATATCTATCCTTCTCCTAAGCCAAGGTCTCCCAAATTAGGGTTTTGAACTAAAACTCAACTATAATTTGAACAGCCATAACTTTTGCATGGTTCATCATAAATTGTCCAGCCAAAGCTCATTTTGAAGGAAATTTCATTCTTTACAACTTTATCTCTCAAAAGACTTGGCCAAAAATGCTTCATTTGAAAGATATGGGCCAAAACATTACATGTCCTTCTATAGGTCAACAAAAAGCCATTTTTTCAGGAGCCATATCTTAAACATACAATCTTCAAATGCAAAAAGTGTTCCAAAGTGGGCTGTAGAGGACATCTTAGGCTTTCCAAAAATTCCTAGAACACTTTCATACCATAAAAATTGAGGGAGTTATGACTTGTTAAAGTTGAGCAATTTTTGAGAAAGTGCATGAAGCAAATATTGTACAATCTTGGAATTTTTCTAAATGGGCCTATCTTTTTATGTTTGAAACTGGTTTCTAACATGGTCCACGGCCTCTAAGCCCATTGGTGCATGTCCATGATTTTTTATTTTATTTATTTTTGATTTTATTCAATTTAAATCAAAATAAATATCAAATGTGTAAACAAGGGCGTAAAATTTGGTTTCTCCCAATCAGAAATCAATCTTGGAGCTCAAGAAAATCATTGAAATTTGATTGGAAAAAGGTTGAACAAAAATAGAAAGTTTCAACACAAATTTTCAATCAAATTTGATTCTTTCCAATCACATGATTTTATTCCATTCCTATAACCCTAATCCACTTCATATATATTCACACAAACATGCTCAGTAAGGGAGGACGAAAAATTGGACAAGGATACTAGGGTTTCAAGGTTGAAAAAAATCAAAGACGTAGGGCACAATCCAATTATTTTCTCAGCAAGCTTCAACACATTCCAGCCATCCTAATTCTCTCCTGAGGTATCAAAGAGTAAGAATGAATCAATATCTAACTCTCATAATGCCTGGAACGCGCGTATCATGTTCATCATCTTCATACATGTTCTGACATTTATATCTTGCATATTATCGTGTTTCAATTCAAACTAATCCTATATTTGAGTTTCTGGTACAGTTTAGAGAAGCCTTGAATAATTAGGTTGAAGATTTGACGCGCATAACATGATTTTCCATTGTTAGGGCAAAGAACCTCTATTTCTTCGTGTTCACACTTACAGGAATTTCCAGCTTAAACCAACACGACCATTGAATTCGCAACACCTGTTTTAGGGGATCTGGGTTGTATTGGTGTTTTTTCCTTTTGATTTTTGCAAGTTTTATAAGATGGTGGAATTAGCTACGAACTTTTGTTGTAGAAATCGCAGCAAACTTGCGTGAAAATCGTAGCCAATTATCGGATGGAATTCGTTGAAGAAGATGAACAGCGACCACACGCATGGCGCTGTTTGGTTCGTTGGTCAGCGAGGCTGATTCTCTCTCCGTATGCGTTTTGAAATCCTGTTGGCTGTTCAACGAGACTCGCCCCTCTCTCCTCATGTGATTGGCTGAGCACGTACAACAGTGGGCCCAGTTTGATTGTGTTTGAATATTCCACCATTAATTAACATTTTAATATATTATGTTTTTTGATTGGATTAATAACAGTTAAAGAATGCAGCGCAAGTGGTTAAAGGAAAAGGATGGTCACCAACAAGACCTGGGTTCGATACCCAGCGTCTCTCCTTATTTTTTGATCAATTTTCTTGCATAGACATACTCACAGATTCAACGTAGCACACTCAGGGAGGACCATGGTGCACATCACGCAAGGGCCATCAGATCTCCCTAGTGCTAGATCCAACGTCCAAGAACCTGCAGGCATACCATGGGCCACCAAGCCATGCTACACCGGATTCCAATCACTGGTTTTGTTTTATTCTCTTATTTTAATTGTTTTTTTAGTCTTTTAATTAACCAATAAATCTCAATTTTCACCCCTTTTAACCACTAATCCTATTTTTAGGTAAATTTAACACCAACTAATTAAATAAATGCGTAGATTTTTTTAGATTTTTATTTTTAGGATTATATGTCTAGGTTTTTATTTTTAGGTTTTATTTTTAGATTTTAATTTAGAATAATTTTTTAGGTTAACTATATAATTATAGGTTTAATTAATTTAGTAATAACCTTTAGACTTAGGTTTTTCATCTCACCTATTTTCAAACATCAATTTTTTCCAATTCGCGATTTTCTCTTCTCATCTCATACTCTATGATTATCACTTGCCTGTTTTTTCTATTATTTATTTAATTGTTTATTTAAATTCTATAAGTGTATAGGTCACAAGGTTTTTTTTGATATAATAGTAATTAGGGCCTTTACTTTTTCGCTTTTACTTTCTGCACCTTATAACTGCTTTATTTTTCGCACTATATAACTGTTAGATGATAATAGGATTGTATGGCAAGATAAAATCGAACTAGAATAATCCTAATTTTAAGGATTAAATAAATCAACCACTTTTGTTCACACACACTCCTTTAGGGTAATCCTCTCTTATGTTGCCTTTCGACAAATAACACTCAAGTCCCTCGAGCGTAGGGATACCTTAGCAAATGTTGCCTCCGATTTAAATCATCATAGTCCCTCCAATTTAAAGATCATGGTCCCTTTGATGTTGCCTACGATATAAATGATCTCGTCCCTCGATTAAATGATGATAGTCCCTTCGAATGCTAAGGTATCCTTACTTGTTGCCTTTTATGACTATTCACATCCAATGCATAGGACTTCCTACCCTCTTTATGGTATGGATAGCCCCTATGACTATTCGATGGTTTTTCAACGACCCTTTACATCCAATGAAAGGAATTCTCACTAACTAATGGTGCGGATAGTCTATTTCCCTTAACGAAAGGAAAAGAACAAGATAGACCTTACAAACTTAGGGTAGGTAGCTCCTGATTGCTTGCTCAACTCAAAAACAATTCAAGATGCTTTTTACACCTCCTCTTTTCAAAATAATTTTCCAAGAATACACTTTGTATACATTCATACGAGAATCATTACAAAGTTAAAGTTCTTTTACAAAATGTTTTTCTATACACACACTACACTCTTTCAAACATTTCAAAACAAACAAGTGAGCTAAGAAATTAAGAGCCCGTGGATACAAAGGGTGCTAGTAACTTTCCTTTGTATAACCTACTCCTTAACTCATTCTCTTTCAAAAAAGGTCTTTCCTGTTCTTTGATCTTTTCTTAATTGGATAAAATAAAAGTCGGTGGTGACTCTTGCTATCTGCGTATTTTAAAAGTCAGTTCTCCCACCGTATTACAGGTACATATCCCTAGTTGTTGACTTTGAGCATCTCGACTGGGCATGAGGGTGTGTTGCATTGACAATATTAAATATTTCCCTTGGATAGGTGACTGCCTTAAAGATGGGATAACTTGTCGATTTGTTAGCCTGTGCTTTTTGATTCAAACAAATTCGACAGGAGTGGATATGTGAAGTAAAAATATAGGCTAAAACATAAGTAGCTAAATCATGTTTCGACGCCAAAATCACAAGTAGTCGACAGAAAACTTACAGATTCTCGATAAGGGCAGTTGAAAGACTTGAAGATGTTTTTTTGACATAAGTGGTCAGGAGATTTAAAGACACTTGTTGACATTGGTAGCAGTTTTTAGCAGTTCAAGAATTAAAGACACGTGGAAGCAAAGCAGAGGACAAAAGGCAGTGTAATAATGTATGTGTTGAATTACCGTTGTCGACGCTTATAGATATACATAGTATATATAAAAAAACCTCTTCTACGAGACGAGGGTTCACATTTTTCATTGTTGCACTCTATAGAATTCAAACATCCAAGTTATGTAACAGCCCGAGCCTTCGGCGTTCCCGACACTGTCACCTCACGATCTTCTCTACCCCCCTCACTAGTAGAGTTTTTGCCTTTCGTGGGAATCGAACCCTGTACCCTGGGGTTCAAGTACATGTTCATTCCATTCCCACTACCAATTGAGCTACATGTAACACCCGAGACTGAAGAAGGCGAGGGGTGGTTGCACCGCATGTAACACCTGAGGCCGAAGGGGGCAAGGGTGGTCGCCACATCGGAATGAGAGGGATCTTGAGGCCGTGCAGGTATGAGACTGCATGGTAGAAGGAAAAGCTTATAAGGATTGATGGGTACTACCTATACCAACAAGATGCATCTTCTTTTCGGTAGCCTGTTCCATAAGAACTCCATAGTTAAGCGTGCTTGACTTGGAGTAGTATTGGGATAGATGACCTTCTGGGAAGTTTCCCGGAAAGCGTGCGAGTGAGGTCAAAGCATGCTGAAAAGACCCGTGTTGGTTTGTGGGGTCAGTCGATCATCCCGAAAGCAGTCTAGGGCGTTACAAATGGTATCAGAGCCAGACCTCTCCCAGTACGATGTGGTTCGAGGACGAACCATGCGGAAGCTGGTGGGCATGTAACACCCGAGACTGAAGAAGGCGAGGGGTGGTTGCACCGCATGTAACACCTGAGGCCGAAGGGGGCAATGGTGGTCGCCACATCGGAATGAGAGGGATCTTGAGGCCGTGCAGGTATGAGACTGCATGGTTGAAGGAAAAGCTTATAAGGATTGATGGGTACTACCTATACCAATAAGATGCATCTTCTTTTCGGTAGCCTGTTCCATAAGAACTCCATAGTTAAGCGTGCTTGACTTGGAGTAGTATTGGGATGGGTGACCTTCTGGGAAGTTTCCCGGAAAGCGTGCGAGTGAGGTCAAAGCATGCTAAAAAGACCCGTGTTGGTTTGTGGGGTCAGTCGATCATCCCGAAAGCAGTCTGGGGCGTTACAAATGGTATCAGAGCCAAACCTCTCCCAGTACGATGTGGTTCGAGGACGAACCATGCGGAAGCTGGTGGGCATGTAACACCCGAGACTGAAGAAGGCGAGGGGTGGTTGCACCGCATGTAACACCTGAGGCCGAATGGGGCAAGGATGGTCGCCACATCGGAATGAGAGGGATCTTGAGGCCGTGCAGGTATGAGACTGCATGGTTGAAGGAAAAGCTTATAAGGATTGATGGGAATTACCTATACCAACAAGATGCATCTTCTTTTCGGTAGCCTCTTCCATAAGAACTCCATAGTTAAGCGTGCTTGACTTGGAGTAGTATTGGGATGGGTGACCTTCTGGGAAGTTTCCCAGAAAGCGTGCGAGTGAGGTCAAAGCATGCTGAAAAGACCCGTGTTGGTTTGTGGGGTCAGTCGGTCATCCCGAAAGCAGTCTGGGGCGTTACAAATGGTATCAGAGTCAGACCTCTCCCAGTACGATGTGGTTCGAGGATGAACCATGCGGAAGCTGGTGGGCATGTAACACCCGAGACTGAAGAAGGCGAGGGGTGGTTGTACCGCATGTAACACCTGAGGCCGAAGGGGGCAAGGGTGGTCGCCACATCGGAATGAGAGGGATCTTGAGGCCGTGCAGGTATGAGACTACATGGTTGAAGGAAAAGCTTATAAGGATTGATGGGTACTACCTATACCAACAAGATGCATCTTCTTTTCGGTAGCCTGTTCCATAAGAACTCCATAGTTAAGCGTGCTTGACTTGGAGTAGTATTGGGATGGGTGACCTTCTGGGAAGTTTCCCGGAAAGCGTGCGAGTGAGGTCAAAGCATGCTGAAAAGACCCGTGTTGGTTTGTGGGATCAGTCGATCATCCCGAAAGCAGTCTGGGGCGTTACAAGTTACATATATACTGAATTTGTGAGAAATGTATGATTTTGTGTTCCACTTTTAACTTAAGCATTTTATTCAATTGATTTTATCATTTCCCTTCATTTACTTTATCTTTCAAGAAGTTCTATATTCCATTCCTTGAATTTTTTATACAATTGTTTTACATTCAAACACTAAATTGTCAAGCCTGAGATCATTTTCTCAAACTTGTTGCACAAAATTTCCTTAGGATTTTTTCAAGTTTAATCCTTTAAGTGATTGAAAACTTGTGATTTGCTTACTTAAAATACTAGTAAATAAATTGGCACACCCGGCGGGATCCTTTTGTGTAAGAAATTTAAACTTTTACAGAAAAGTGTTTATACTTTTATTGATTGTTTTGTTCTTCATACATGAAGTGTTTTCAATGTATGAGTGTTTATACGTACGAGGAGTGGTAAAATTCTTAAAATGGCACGCCAAAAAATCATTATTTTCCCATAACGTTGCTCCAAATATAGAAGAACAGCCAATCAAAGTGACGGTTGATGGTGTAGGCACTTCAATGTCCGTTGGAGTAACCGCTCCTATTAAAGTCAAATGTCAGTTTTGACGACATTACCAGAAATGGTGGTTCCCCCACCATAATCGACGAGTTTTCCAACTACTCATAGGGTTACACAAACAATTATAGGAGACCATGGGTCTTAGTTCCTCCCAAGCTTACTCTACCCCTGGTAGTAGAGAATATCCAAATGGCATGCCAACTGCAATGATGGCAGGCCTTCAATCTAATGCATCTATGTATGCAAATAACGTGATGACTATTACATCTCCTCTTAATTAATACTTATCATTAGGATCTTCTATAAGCAGTCGTAGTCGAATGACTTAACCGCAAGGAGGATTAGAATATGTCCCACAGGTTATGTCGTCCTTAACTACTAGTTCCTTATTGGCTGTGAGGCAACAAATGGATGATAGTAACCATGATATGGTTAATATGCTTACACAATAAATTGGTACTATGTTTAATCCTCTAATCAAAATACAAACCATACTAACCAACAATTGGCGCACCAAATGAGTTGAAGTTGCTGATATCGTTGGTGCTCCTCAAGCGCCCATTCATCCAGTTCCTAATAAACAGGTGCCAGAACAAGCGATGCCATATCCATTCGAACAACCTATACCTAGAGAAGTTGAAGGAGACTTAGGTCAAAATGGCCTAGAGGTAGTATTGGTAAATAGGAACCAAGATGAAGATCAAGTGGTTAGGAGAGTCTAACAAAATAATTTTGGGGAACAAAATAGCATAACCAATATGATTGAACAAATCCTAACCCAAAATGGTCTTCATGTTGGTCTTCATATGCCAAATTTTTTTCTAGCTTGTCTAAGTATGTATTGCAGGCAATACTAGTGAATCTACCGTCAATCATATTGCTCGATATCAATCAGAGCTAGGTTATTTGGCTAATAATGAAAACTTAAAAATGAAATATTTCCCTAATTCCTTAACTAAGAGCGTTTTCACATGGCTCACTACCCTTCCTCCAAACTCCATATACAATTGGAATCAACTATAAAGGATGTCCCATAAGAAATTTCACATGGGTTAGTAGAACATTAACTTAAAAGAAGATGTAATATACTCAATGAAGTTGAATCCCACCCATAGATTCATGTGGGAACATGAGGACATGGGGAATTGGGATGATGAAGATGCCGCCACACGTACTATTTGGTTAAAACAAATAATAATAATAATAATAATAATAATAATAATAATAATAATAATAATAATAATAATAATAATAATAACAGTCCTGAGGCCTTGGGAACCTATGAATGGGTAGTGATGCCTTGTGGCCTGAAGAATGCTGGTGCAACATAACAAAGGATAATGAATTATATGTTTCATGATTTCATTAAGACCTTTGTGTAGGTTTATATTAATAATATAACTGTCAAATACTCGTCGAAAAATGGTCATTTGAACCACCTTCGACAGTCCTTTTAAAAGATGAGGATATATTGGACTGAAAATGAATCCATTAATATGTGTTTTTGGTGCCCTTGCAGGAGATTTTTTGGGTTTTGTGGTTTACAAAAAAGGCATAGAAATAAATCAAAATAAGAGATAAGCTATACTTAACACGAAACCGCCATCATCCTCTTGAAATAAATTTCTTGAGGAGGTTCATTTCAAATCTAAGTGGCAAAACATAGGTATTTTCGCCACAGTTGCGTTTAAAGAGAGAAGAAGGATTCAAGTGTGATCAAGAACAACAAAAAGCCCTTGATGAAATTTAGATTTATTTGATGAATCCTCCGATTCTTTTACCCCATATAAGGAATAAGTCTATGAAGTTATATATTTTTGCATATGTGTTAACAATAAGAAGTATGATATCCTAGGAGGAGGAGGATGGCGTTGAAAGAGCCATTTATTACCTTAGTCGAGTTTTAAATTATGCAAAAACTAGGTATCGCCTAATAGAAAAGTTGTGTCTTTGTTTGTATTTCTTGTGTACTAAATTAAAATGTTATATAAAGCCTATATATGTTTTTGTTTATTCTCATTTTAATGTTATTAAGGACATGCTGTTGAAACCTATTTTACACCTTTAAGGAATATGAAAGGCCAAGTTATTGCTGACTTCATTGAGGATCATGCAGTTGTCGAAATAACAAAAGGTTTTGTTAGCCTCAAACCTTGGAAATTATATTTTGATGGTTCAAGATATAAAAATGGAACTGGAATTGGAATTTTGATCATATCTCCTAAAGAAATTCCAACGAATTTCAAATCAAAATCAAAGGTTGTTCCAATAATGAGGTTGGATATGAAGCTTTAATTACAGGTCTTAAGATTCTTTTAGACTTGGGTGCCAAAGTAGTAAGGATTAAAGGCGATTTAGAGTTGGTTTTGAAGAAACTCATAAAGAATACAAATGCAACAAGGATAATTTATTGATGTACTTTGTGAAGGCATACTCGTTGTTGAGAATATTTGATTAAGTCTACATTAAACATGTACCTTGAGTCGAAAACCAAGAAGTCAATGATTTGGCACAAATTGCTTTAGGATACAAAATTTCCAAGGAAAAGTTAGCAAAGTTAATTGATGTAAAGGAAAAGTTAACTTCTACCAATCCTTTTCCTTTAGATTTGTCAAAGCTAAAACTGGTTAGGGGTAAAAGGATTAGAAGAATTATAAAAATTATGGAGAAATTTTTGAAATTTTTTGCCATTGACAATATGTCGAATAATGATTGGAGAAAATAAATTGTTAAACTTTTAGAGAATCCGACAGGAACGACAGATTGAAAAATCAAATACAAGGCATTAAGTTATGTGATTATTGGGACAAAACTATTTAAAAGACTCCTGAAGGAATCTTACTAAAATTCCTTAGCGAGAGTGAAGCTTATTTGGCAATTTTTGATGCCCATAGGGGGTCTTGTAGCGCTCATCAAGTAGGTCATAAGATGAAATGGCTTCTATTTTGACAGGGGTTATATTGGCCAACTATGTTGAAAGTTTGTATTGAATTTGCCAAAGGTTGTCAAGAATTTCATAAACATGCAGGTATTCTACATGTTCATGCAAGTGAGCTGCATTGGATTGTCAAACCTTGGCCATTTAAAGGTCGGGCGATGGATTTAGTTGGTGAAATTCGACCTGCAACATCCAAGTGTAATATGTACATTTTAGTTGGTATAGGTTATTTTACCAAGTGGGTCGAGGTTGTTCCTTTGATCAATGTTGAACAGAGAGAACTAATTAATTTCATTCAAAATCAAATCATTTACAAGTTTGGTATTCTTGAAATTTTAACCTCTGATCAAGGTATAGGTTTTACTAATCGAAAGATGATTGAGTTTGCTTTAGACTCAAGAATCAAATTGTTAACATCTACCCCCTATTATGCTCATGTAAATGGCCAATTCAAAGCAACCAACAAATTATAAAAGGCCTAATTAAGAGACATGTGGGTCAGAAACCAATAAATTGGAATAAGACTTTAGACCAAGTATAACAGGCTTGTCGAAATTCCTTTAAAGAGGCAACTAATTCCACTCCATTTTGACTAACCTTTGGTCATGATGCAATCTTGCATGTCGAAACAATTAACTATAATCTAAAGGCAAGTTGAGATTCCTTCTAACCACTGTTGGAATATGATGTTGGATGAATTAGTTGATTTATATGAAGAAAGTTTATCTGCCCTGAATGTTCCCATGAGACAAAAAGAGCGATTAGTAAGGCCTATAATAAGAAAGTAATGTTGAATGTCTTTACATTTCGTGATTACGGTTAGAAGGTTATTTTACCTATGGATTGAAAATATAGGACTTTAGGTAAATTCTCACAAAACTAGGATGACCCATTTCAAATTGGCCAGGTATTTTCAAATAATGCCTATGAAATTGAAGAGTTGACCCCTGAAGGTCGAATTTTGAGAGTAAATGGTAAGTACTTAAAAAAGTACAAGTCTATGTTGCAAGAAGTTTAAATAGTAGAGGAGTATTACATAGGTGAGTATAATTCTAAAATTGCATAAAAATTAAAGGATGCCAAAATGGAAAATTGTCATTAATATAAATATAAAATAGAAAGAAAGAAGTCTGTTTGCCTTAATCTTTTCAAGATGTTTCTTTGCAAGTCTGATTTTGGTGTCGTTCATGGAATATTCAAACTTTAGTCTTTGAACTTATTCATCCAGCATATAAGCAACATTAACATATTGAATACCAATGTTGACTTCTTGAACCGACTTTTCTCTAATAGGGGCCAATCTTGAGGTTTCGATCTCATCTTTCTTTTGTTTCTCTTCTTCAATATTTTGTTGTAGCTCTTCCACCTGTTTCGTCTAGTTTGAAATGTTTGTAGTGTAAATTGCTACCCGATACTTATGCTCTTTGGAATGTGCCTCCAACTCATTAACTCAGCCTTGAGATTGTGTAACTAAGGCACATTGTTGAGACATGGCATCAGTCTATTGTTAGAGTCTGTTGGTAGACTCTTTCTTCATTCTGATGTTATGAGAAATTTGTAAGTTCTGTATTTTTGGAGTTGGCATTAATTTTTGTAAAACAAATACTAGCTACAAGAATGGAATATAGTATGTCTGTATAGGAACATGTACAGAAGATGATAAAACATGTTGGGTTGAAGGTATTCAACACCTGGAATAACATGTCCTAGAAGATGTCGAGACTTGTTGCATTCGATATTGCGCCTGCTGAGTCGGATTCAAAAAGATTCAGTTTGATTTAAATAGATGCAGAGTATTAAGAAGAATATTATGCAAATCCTAATTGGCGTAGAATAAAAGGTAAAAAAGAATCAAGAAGAATATTGAAGAATAAAATTTTTCTATAATTGGAGACAATTTAGAAAGATTTGATTGAAGACCTAATTTTAAGCAGAAGTTACTGCTATATTGTAACAGCAAATATGTTATGATTAAAGGCCCAAATCCAGTTGGGCATAGGTTATAAATAGAAGTGTTTGTAACCTAGAAAAGGAGACAACCAAGCATTCCAATATGTAATCATTAGGATTTGTCAAGGTAAACCTCCCGGGCTGTGGGAAGGTTACCATATGAACCTCGAAGCCTGTAGGTAAGAGGTGTAGTGCTCTTGAAGGAAGCTTTGAAGTAACTTCAAGTTTAGTATGCTGAAGAATGTAATCAATATTAAGAGAGTGATTAAGCCTTTGCTACAGCTCCTGAGACTGGAGAACTATACAACATCGCTGCGGTGGTAGGAAGTGGGATGGGGATATTCCATATCTTGAGAGGATCTAGGTATAAGGGTCATTGGGTAGAGATTAAGTGAGAAGTTGTAAACTGGGATTGTTTAGCTTCAAATTGATACTGCTGATAGTGAACTTCATTCATGGCTTGAATTCCCCCTAGAGTAGGTGTGTTTGTCACCGAACTGGGTTAACAATTCTGGTGTTGATTATTGTTTTTCAGTCTGCTATGTTTATACCTTACTGCGTTAAATGTTAGATCAGATGTCTAGACATGTCATCTGAAGTCTGACCTACCAGAATTTCAAAATTTAATCAAGAAATGGCTGAAACTCAAGGATAAAACCTACAATAGAATCAGGTGAATCTGGATTGTTAAGTTGTTTCAACAAGGTCTTGATATAATAGACAACGACAAGGTTGTCTTCAATTGTCTAAAATAAATTCACGTTGACAATTTTTGCATTCATTCGTTTAATCAGTGCATCACAAGAATTACCAGAAGGCTTATTGCCTAAAGCAGTTGAAGAGCTTGGAGATTTTTCAACTAAAATACCTCGACTGCTCATAAGCATCTTGAAAGCCTCTATAGGGTTCCTCTCTTTTATAACCTTTAATTTTTCTCGACTGAGAGGAGTGTTAGAAGTGTTAGATGAAGAATATGAACTCTCTAAACTTTCTTCAGGAGTGGGGTGCCTTTGGCTATTAGATTTCTTGTGTGTTAACTATGGGCTTCCTTCTTCTTCTTCTTCTTCATCATCATCATCAATGTTGGCAACAAATTTCCTCTTTGATTTCTTTGGTAAACTAGCCCCAAGAGCTTGGTTTTTTGTCTTCTTCCTCTTGGTTTCTCGAAATTCTTAAGCCTTAACAAAAATTTGTTTCTTTTTAGCATCTCAAAAGTCTAAGGCTGCAATTTCTCTAGCCAATTAATCTTATATTGGGGAGGTATGGGTCGAGTGGAAACCTCACTTTCATCACTTTCTTCAATGACTTTGATTTCTTTTTTTTCTTCTTGAACTCCTTTGTTGAAACTAAAGAATTTTTAATCGTTAGTATAATAAGAGTGAAGGTAAAGAAATAGACGAGAGTTGAAGAGTAGGCTAAACACGTGTTCCTTTGCTATCAAGAACGACATATACTTTGTCTTTCCTTGCCTTATTTTGAGTAGATGTGGCAGTAGTAGAGCCACTTCCTCTTTTTTTTACTCTGGCAAAAGAACAAGAATAATCAAGGGATAAAGAAAGACCTATTGTACAAAGAAAAAACAAAGGTTTAGAGAATGTACTTGTTCTATTTCTTTTGGTTGGTCGAATTCTTTATCGTCATTAACGACTTCGACTTCCTTCTTCTTCAACCCTTTTGGAGTAAGAGGAACAACTACAATAGTTCGACACAAGTAAATAAATTGAAACATAAAGAAAAGTTAATATGTTTCTAAAAGTCATGTATCTCACTTGCTGAACTAGTGGATAAGATTCTAACATGTTCAATATCAATATTGATAGGCCATCTATAATTATGTGTATAATACTTAGTCGAAACTATTCTTTGAGAAGACTTTTTAAATTCATTTTTTAAGGCCATCAAAACCCACAAAGGAGCTATTTTGGAGGTGGATGCGAGAAAGCTAAGCCAAATTCACTAGTGGGTAGTGGTGGAAATTCGGGAAAATGAAATTCAAAAAAATCTAAATCACAATTCGCTTTTATGTGAGGAGAAAATTTAATTTTCTAAATTTGATCAATCAATTTTTGTTTCAAAACATAAGATGCATCATAAATGGTTCAATTAATATTATGTGGATTATCCACAGTTTCGAAGGAAGTTTGAAAAGCTTGAATTTCCTTAATGTGCGTACCTCAACTTGTCTTCCTTTATTCTGTAGACTGGAAAAAGCATTTGTTAGATGTTAAAGTAGAGTCGAAAAATCCACAACAACATGTTTGTAGTAGGCAGACCACCAATCTTAAGATTCCTTAGTACAATGAAAAGAAGTTTTGAATTCGAAAGAACTCAAATTGATGACTTTTTTACCGTCAAAGTCTGAACACTCATTATAATATGCTTCATTTGACGTAGTAGTAGCCAGAGAGATTTTGGCCTCTTTGATGAATAAGAATTTTGGAAAAATTGACTGAAGCAAAATTATCTGGCTACCAAATTTGGTTGGTATACGACAAACCCAAAGCTAGATTTTGTAGTTGAAATTCTGGTCGACAAGACATTGGATTTGAAGAACTCCATCCAAATGTCGAGAGCTTCAATTTGGCTTCTATGGGAAGAAGCTAGAAAAGTCCTTCTGGACCACTCTGGCCTATTACTTCGACTGGGAAATGGTGTCATTGTAGAAAAAATGTAGTACATTGCAAAAGCCGGGAGAAGTACTTTTCAAAAGCTTTCTTAGTCGAAAATTTCCTGTTATCTGGGGTCAGCGAATCAAGCTTTAAACCTTCGACTCATCTTTCCAAATTAGATGACACACCAATGTTTAGAAAGGTTTTAAAAGTGACGTTAAGCCAAAACTGAAAAGCTAGATAGTTCCAGAGACCAAAATATTCTCCTCAAGGCTTGTTCGTGCTTTGAGGTCACATGAAGCAATTCTTAAGACTCATAAAGGCAACCTAAGATCAGTTTGTTAAAACAAACACTATTTTTCTCATGAAGATGGGTTGCCAGAGGTATAAGTTTTTTGGATACATGAAGGGAGTTGGAACAAAAAGTGAAATGGGATAGCCAGAGAGTGAGGAAAGCAATATGCTCATAGTCAGAGCCTTCCTTAGTTTTATCGTGATGGTCTTTGAAGTAGTTGCTAAAGTTAGCACGGTTGAAGGTAAAATTAGGT
Source organism: Vicia villosa (assembly GCF_029867415.1). Classification (NCBI taxonomy): domain Eukaryota; kingdom Viridiplantae; phylum Streptophyta; class Magnoliopsida; order Fabales; family Fabaceae; genus Vicia; species Vicia villosa. The sequence goes on from NC_081180.1 coordinate 167,795,539, forward strand.
TTGACCCAAAAATGTATAGACATTATGTGTAAGGGAAAAAAGGATTAATACCTAGGAAGCCCAAATCGCATTTTTCTCCTTCTCAATTAGAAGTTCTAGAACATAGATAAGGTTGTTGATGAGGTGGGTCCTTGAAGATCATTAGCAGAAGTAATTGGGAGTTGCTTCTGCATACCAAAAAAAAGTCATTGTTTTTTAGAACTGGAGAAGAGGAAAGAATGGTGAAGGTTGCAGAAAAACAAAAGCTTTTAGGGTTCAGAAGAAAGAGTGATTTTGCAAAGAAGGAGAAGGAAGAAAGTGACAGTGTATATTTAGTTATGGAAGAAAAATTTTCAGTTTCCCTCTAACAACCCACAAACGTTTTAATTTTTGGATTAAAATTAATTAAATGATTTTCCATTAAAGCGGTTGGTTCTTATGGCCCATGATGGCCTCAGAATTTGGAGCCATGATGGTGGATACACGCACGTAAGCTGATGTGACGCTTATGTGGTAAAGGTCATGGTGAAGATGACGTAGGCTAGATGGCTTGAACTGTGTCAAGATTTGTTTAAAACGTCACTTTTCTTTCATATTGAAAACATGATTAAAGTGACAATTTTGGAGACATCTGTTAGCCTATGATTTTTGAATCAAGCAAATCTGACAAAAGTGGAGATATGGAGTAAAAACACAGGTAACTAAATCATGTTTCGACGCCAAAATCACAAGTAATCGACAAGAAACAGACTGATCCTCGACAAGGGCAGTTAGAAGACGAAGATGTTTTTCGAAAGAATTAGTAAGGAGATTTAAAGACAATTGTCGACATTGGCAATATTTTGTAGTAGTTCAAGAACTGAAGACACATGAAAGCAAAGCAGAGGACAGAAGACCACGTAATGGTGTACGTGTCAAATGTTAGAGAGTTTACTGTTGTTGACGGTTATAAATGTACATAGTATATAAACAAACCTCGTCTATGAGACGAGGGTTCGCATATTTCATTGTTGTTCTCTATAGAATTCAAACATCCAAGTTACAAAGATGCTGAATTTGTGAGAAATGTATGAGTTTGCGTCCCACTTTTAACTTAAGCATTTTATTCGATTGTTTTTTTTAATCATTTTGCTTCATTTACTTTATCTTTCAAGCAATTCTACATTCCATTCCTTGAATATTTTATACAATCAAGCTTGAACATATTTTCTCAAACTTATTGTACAAAATGTCTTTAGAATTTTTTCAAGTTTAATCCTTTACGTGAACGAAAATTTGTGATTTGCTTACTAAAAATACCAGTAAACACTGGTATATGAGTTTATATTTCATGTATGTATATTTATTATATTTTATTTATTTTGTTCTTATTTATCAAAGATATTTCGTTTATGTAATTTGTGTTTATTATGCAGGGTTAGATATACAAGCATTTCTTATCTATTTGTCACAAGTGTGATTGTAATCCTATCAGTTATGGCTCCTCACGGACCACCTGATGGAGGTTCAAACATTCTCATTTAGATAGTCTTCTGAAATACAGTCAGAGAATCGATACTCTTATCATAAAGTGTATTTGGAGTTTGATGATTCTGTCCTTTTCTTAGGGTTATCTGCGATGAAAAAGTTTTGCGACTAAATATTTATTTGATAGATGTATATGTCAATTTAAATATGTCTAGGACATTCTTAAACCAGTCCGTAAACATTAAGAAAAGATATTTAGAGTTTTATCTCTACAAAAGACTCGACTATTGAATGTGATTGCACCTATATGTTTCACTCTCTAAAATATATCTATAGCCACATTGATAATGAACCATCGACTACATTTTCAAAATTTCAATACCTTGGTCCCAACAGCATGATATTGAACACCACACCTCTTACAATCAACTTATATTTTGTTTGTACTCTTTATACTTGTCATTGTTGAAAATTTTGGAGAGAATATCAAAGAGTATGAGCTACGTAGATAGATAAACATAAGACCACTTGGCTCAATGTCCAAAATTTGGAAGAGAAATAAATCTCCAATAGAAAAATGTGAATAGCTATCTTTTGGTCTTGTCGTTTATGGAAAAATACAAATAAACAATTACGGCATGTTAATTACGTGCCAAAGTGATACTCTTGAATATTCATGAACATGAACCACAAGAATATTAATGCTCTATCAAGTTATGGAGAGAGTTTTTTTTTTTTTTCACTTCCAATTAATGTCTTTATATATAGTTTGTGTTGTGAATACGTTTTTTCTTAGTTTGAACTCGCACGGAACACTCAACTTCAATCAATTTAGATTTTGTCTTGCTCTGATATTTTTTTGCTAATAATTGGAATCGTGTGTTCTTGTTCATCAAGTTTAGTAGATGATAATGCATCCTTTTCAACTAAGGTGGGAAAAGTGTATTATGAGCGGATCCATGTATATCATCATGTATTGACATATTGCGGGAGAGATTTTATCTCTACACTTTTATTACTAAGTTAATATTGCATTAGATAATGTATGCTACAATTTTAAATTATTAACATATTATAGAGTATAATACTAACATGTGTCCTAGAATACGTGTTAAGAAATATATTAATAAAAAATTTGAACAATAAAAATATTAATTATAAATATTCAATAAAAATATTATACAATTTTTAATTTTTTTTTTTTTACATTTAGCTCTTAACATTTGCTGTACATGACATTATCTTAAATTTTATATTATTAAAAAAAGTTTATGCTTGCTAAGTGTAACATAAAATAAGCAAGACTAGCACTTTTATGATATCAATAATATAAACACAATATATATTTTATAGTCATGTTATTATTACTTATACAAATGATATAATAAAGTTTCTCACATAAAACATTTCACTTTTTAAAAACCCCATATTTGAGAGATTCAATACAATTCGATTATTTATTTAAAATATTTCACTCTTACATACGTTGTGCTTTAGAAATTGTGTATAATTTGACAAAGTTGGATTGGATCCAAATTCGGAGTCAATAGAGTCCTCGTCAATTTTAAGTCATCCAAAAAGCAAGGCTGAATCAATTCAACTTAATGGGTCAGGCCAAGTCGATCAGCCTAGAGCTAACATTTCTTACTCAAGACCAATATCCTTAATGGGGAGTCAGACCATAAAGATTAAGGTGGCTTCAATATTAAACTATAATTTATAGATCAAATATTCATGCCATATTCAATCTAATGGTTCTTATTCATTCTCTATATATATATATATATATATATATATATATATATATATATATATATATATATATATATATATATATATATATATATATATATATATATATATATATATATATATATATATATATATATATATATATATATATATATATATATATATATATATATATATATATATATATATATATATATATATCAGAATTGATCAAATTACACCCAAAGAGTTACACCACAAGTTACACTTGTTCGTAACTTCATTTCGAATAAATATTTTTTAAAATCAACCGTTAGATTGAAACGTACTATCATATTTATTTTAACCATTAGTTTGAGAATATTTAATGGTGAAGATGTGAAGTAAGTCATTATATATATATATAGGAGGGTTATATTGACTCCAAGAGTAAGTGTTCAACACTTACTCCAAATCATAACCATTGATTTTCATTAATCTAACGGTTTTAAATGATCATTTAATATAATTATTTTTGAAAATATTTTTTTATATAAAACTTTAATTAAAACTGTTGGATTAATGATAATCAATGGTTATGATTTGGAGTAAGTGTTGAACACTTACTCTTGGAGTCAATATAACCCTCCTTATATATATATATATATATATATATATATATATATATATATATATATATATATATATATATATATATATATATATATATATATATATATAGGGAGGATTATATTTACTCCAGGAGTAAGTTATTATAACTTACTTCAAATCTAGACCACTGATTCTTTTCAATCTAGTGGTTAAAAATAACAAGTAATTAAATGTGGAGAGAGAAAACTATTACTTATTATTTTTAACCATTAAATTGAGAAGAATCAATGGTCTAAATTTGGAGTAAGTTATAATAACTTTTATATATATATATATATATATATATATATATATATATATATATATATATATATATATATATATATATATATATATATATATAGACTATGATGGCTCCATGCAAGTAAAGTTATTAATTAGTGTAATCCGTGTGTACAGAAATAAAGAAAAATAGCATAATTATGTGAATTAATTACTTCTAAAATTATTATTTAACAATTGTTAAATATATTTTTTATCTCCCATGAAAAATATTGCACTTTTTAGTTATTGCAAGAAGTTTTAAATCTTGCTAAAATAAAACATGTTTAATTAATTTTCAATTTTAAAATTAGTTAACCAAATTTTTGCAAATAAATTTTAATATTTTTAAAAAAATTCACAATATTTTATAATTTTTAATATAGAATAAATTAAATGAGTTTTTAAGATGCTAAAAATTTAAGATAAAAGTAATGAAAAATCTAGATTTTTAAATCAAATTTCAAAATTTTTTTATAGATGAGCTTTCTATAATGATGTAAACATATTCGAAAAACTTATTAGTAATACATATAATTGAAAATTAGAAATTAAAAGTATTTGCACAATAATTCAATAAGAATGAAAAATGCATCTCTTTCTTTGGACTAAGGATGAAACTTGAAATATTTTCAGGATAGCAATCTATGAAACCTCTATAATTAGGAATGGCACAATGAGTTGAACCTTAGTACATAGACATTAGTTCATGCATTAGATAGAGGAGCAATAAAAATTGTCTACATCAGATTCCAATAACATAGACATTAGTACTTTTTTTAGAAAAACAACAATGATGTCTGTCTCAAGTCTTAACCAAAATCATCACTTCCCGGAAGGAACCCGTGTGGTCTATATTCATTTTGTAATTGTGTCCAAAGTATGAAAAATATGAGTCAAATTTATTTGGCATTTTAGGTACACTTCAAACTCATCTCACACTGTGTACTCACAGATTTTGGCAACATTCACATAATTTAGCATTAAGATATAACAAGTGCATACATAAAGTGTGCATAATTTTAATTAATTGTAAGTTTTTGTTTTAAATAATCTAATGGAATTAAATAATATTGTATAATTTGGAAGCAAGATGCTCTTGTCCTCAGCACATGTTTATGATGTTTACTTGGCTTTGGAGTCAGTTTAAGAATACGTTAGAAATAGTGCCATGTGACAATACACATTGTCGCACATGTATGATTTATGCAGAGGAGGAAGGTTCGTTGTAAGCAAAAGTTGATTATTCAAATTAAAGGTTTATTCATGGATGTATCATGTGATAGAGATTAAAGAGCAAAAGGGTAAAACATGAAAAGAGAATCTATGTATTCCCATAGTGACTAGTTATGAACTTTCCTACAACTCAGCTAATGATGCAAAAAGAGGGACCACGATGGCCTTAGATTGTTAGGATGCAATCATTTGTGTGTAAGGTGATTGAGAAGTATAAGGTTGAGAGTTCTTTTACGTTTTTCTAGATCAAAAGAAATGGGTAAAATATATTTTGATTATAAGAGGTTTATAGCTAGCAAGTCATATTTCTTAAAAGAATAGTAATAATTTTGAAAGAAAAAATTAATATTTATGGAGAATCACGTAGTTCTGCAACCTAATATTTTGATAGCACTTATAAGTTAAATTTTTATTATATAGTAAATTAATTATGGAAACTATTATTATTATTATATAAATTTTAAAAAATATCATTCTCACTGGACGCTCCTGTGACAAAAAAAATAATAGTATAAATTAAATTGCATAATAAAAATTAAGCAATGTTACATACCTCGCCCTGCCATATCCTAAAAGCGACATGGTCAACATATCTTGTCAAAACGGACCTGTCAGAAGGTCCTCCTAGAAAACCCTCATCAGTGTGTACTGATAGCTCTGTAGATGCAGCTGTGGTGGTGTCTCTATCATGCACCACCCGCTCCTCAGCAACCCCCTCATCAGCCACAGTCACCCGCTCCTCAACTCTAGCCACCTCCTCATCAGCAACAGGTACCTGCTCCTCAACTCTAGGCACCCCCTCATTACACCAGCAATAGCCACCTACTCCTAAACAATAACCTCTGACACAACCTCTGCAACCCCATCCTGATGCACCTGCCCGTTCACAATAGTGGAAGCTCTACCACCCCGGCGCCAAGGTGCGCGGAACCCCCTACCCGCCTACTCAGTCCTCCGTTTCTGGTTAGTACCGGTCGGAGAAACGCATCCAGCACGTAAGACTGACGTAACAGCCTCATCAACATCAGCCCGAGCACGAGCATCGACTCTATCGATGGCCTGACCTGCAACAGTATCATCCTTGCCTCTATTTCTCACTAAAAAAATTAAAAATATAAGAAATATAGCATTTTAAAATAAATAGAAATACCGGAAATTTTAAAATTTCTGATATCGGAGAAAATACCGGAAATTTCAAAATTTAAGTATTTTAAAAAATTTATAAAGATATCGGAAACTTACGAGAAATTTAGGTATTTCAGAATTCTGGTACAAAATACGAGAAATTTCACAATTTATGGTAAAAAATACCGGAAATTTTGTAAAAAAATACCGGAAACTTACTTGTTTTCACGAAATTTCCGTTACGCTGCTCAAATTTCCAGTATCGCCCAAATATTTGTAATTTCTAATTATCCAAGCAGATTTCAAAAATGTGGTAAATAACTTTTGTTGGATATTTTGGTCTTTTCAACCATTTTAAAAGTACCAGGAATAATTTGGGTGGTGGCAAGACAAAATCTCTAATTGGAACATAGGCCGGTCTCAAAATAAAAAGACAATGGGCTCTGGCCCAAACCCACTAGCGGGTAAAGCCCACTATTGTGTTTACGAAAACACATGAGGTGATGTCGTTCCATCCTTCTTAGGAAAAAACCCCTAAATCTAAAAGAAAGAAAAACCCTAATCAGTGGCTGCAGAAAAGTAGAAGAAACCAGACCTCAGAAAAACGCAAAAACTCAAAAAATGGGAGGCAAATGTCCGCACAGAAAGGTGAAGAAGAGAAGATTATCTCACAAAACCGATCGCCGTGCCAGATTCCTCATCAAAGATATCCTTTTTCTTATCTTTCATTATTATCATTTCAATTTCAATGAAATCTACTTCTTTTTTGTTTGTATTTCTTTTGTAACGTGTTTTGAATTTGAATTCTTAACTGAGAATTGAATACGTGATGACATGGTTTATGATGAATTGAAGAAGCCTGAGGGAGAGAGAAAAGCTTTGCCTGTTGATGAAGATTTGCCTGGAATGGGCCAGCACTATTGTCTTCACTGCGAGTACGGCTCTATTATTTATTTATTGCTAATTTAGTGCTTTTGGTTAAATGTGTGTTGAATTAAAGTGATTTTTGTTTGGATTTGTTTTGTTAGTGTTAAATTGGTTTGGACAATAGATTCTAGGCTAAAACTTAATTTTAGATGTAAAAGCTCTGAGTTCTAGCTTCTTAGAATCAATTCATTAGGCAAAATAATCATATAGGTGTGTTTGGTTCTGCGGTGAAAAAGTCATTCTGAGTGAATTGATTATATAAAATTGATTATGACTAAAAGTGAGTTGAAAGTAAACTGATTTTATATTTGGAGAAATTCTTTCAAAAGTGGGTTGAATAGTATATTTGAGACGAGTTAGACTCAAAGAGCTAGAAATCCTAGCTATAAGACTTTGTGGATGTTAATTGTTTGTTTTCCATTTTTGTTTACTTTGTTTCATTGTTATTGGTGTTGTTAAGACTTGTGGATGTAGGAGAGTTCAATTTGATCACCAACTCTTTTTTGTTTGTTTCTCCTAAGTTGTTTTTTAACAGTATGTTTTTTTTTTTTTTTTGTATTTGCAGTCGATTCTTTGCCAATGTATCTGTGAGGGATGATCATTTTAAGACCAAAAAACACAGGAGACGGTATGTTTCTTTCCTTTTGATTCAGTTTCTATCCTCTATCTAATCTAATATACTTCCTATATTTATATCGGTGAAATTTGGTCATATTTATGGTTTTGCTTTTGAGTTTTGTGGCTATTCCTGTTTTGAAATGTTTTCTTCTGTATGAACTCATAAAGCAGCTGGAAACGAACAAATATTTCTTTCCCATAGGGATGTAATTTAGTGGAGTCGAACTGAGTACTAATGAACCTAAGCTTGTTTAAATACATTGAGCTTGATCTTTAATCAAGCTGAATTTTGTACTCAGTCCAGGCTCTTTTTACCTTATGGTGAAGTAAGTCATTTGACTAGTCTGGAAGACCTAGCATAAATTTGGATTTGAATTAGTTTATTAATGAAGTGTTACATGGCTAACAAAAAATCAGTTCAATGGCTTCATTGTCCACTTATTTCAGTCCTAGTTATACCTTGTCTAAGTTCCTTTAAATTGAGTTTTTTTACCACCTTTGTTGAATGAGCTTATCCTAGTTAAATGTGAGAAAAGTTATGAATTTGTATTATCTAATATCATTTAATATTATACGAAATGTTTAAATATTAATAACTAAACTTAACTGCACATTCAATTGAAAAGTAATGTTAACACCCCTAGCTTTCAGATATGTTCCATGTTGGCATAAAATTTTCAAAGAGTGTGATAGTAGCATAGTTTCGTGCATGTTGTGAATTACTTGGAACATTTACATCCCTTAAGTTATAACTAGTTTTAGGTTGTTAACAAATTGGATTTATACATGGTTTCAAGGTTTTTAAAGTGGCGCCAATTACTGTGTCTTGATTTGAAGTCTTAGCTGGTTTAATGTCTTTTGATCATATGTATGAATTTGGATAATAAATCTCATTTTTTCAAACACGATGTTTATTATTACAGTCTGTTTACCGCTATTATGTATCGGAATTTGGGGTAGATGATAAGATATGCCAGCTCCATTATTTGCTATATATCAGAGTATTTTTTGATATATCGGTTATACTGTATGTAATGAATAGCAGAGTTGTGTGTTTCATATGCCTAAAAAAAGGTAACGGCTTTCTTCTTCTCTTTGTTCACGTAATGTATGCAATTATACATCATGCTTTATAAGTTTGAAATATTGAGATTGTGTTTTATGTTAGTTACCTTTCTAATTCATGCTTATGTAGCTTTATTTGTGTGCAACATGCTTTATTTCAACTGTGTTGTGGTATCCTCTTTTTATCTACTGCGCTATCTGTGATTTCTCATACTGGTCCACTATTTTCCGCGATCCCCTATTAGCAAACACTGGATTAACTAGTGAATTTGGATATTAAATCTCGTATTTGCAAGCTCTATGTTTATGTATTAGTATTATTAAACAGTCGCATGACTGCAAAATCCTAAAACCTGTTTATATTGTCAATGAATAGTTATCAAGCTCCTATTTTATCTACTATATTTATATTATAGCTTTCTTTAGATGGATTACAATTTACATACATGAGCAGGTTTATCACTTTCTATTGCTTCTGATATTGTTATTTTATCTTTGTGCAGTGTGAAACAAATGATGGGTGATGCACCACACACTCAACTTGATGCTGAGTTAGCTGCAGGGATGGGAATGCCAGATAATGGACCAAAGTTAATGTCTATGTAACTTTCTTCTTTTGTGGTGGTTGGGAGATTATAGTAGAACCTGGTGTTAGATTATGCTTGTTAGTACAATACTACAATATTAAGATATAAGTGAAATTTTGTTATTGATTCTCTCATTTCAATTTCAATCTAATTTTTCTTTTTAATTTTATCTTAATAAGCCTCTTAGATCTTCATCTTGGTTATAACACTTCGATAAAGAATCCTTGCTAGACGTGTTAAAAAATGCAACACAGGCATTCAAGTATTTCCAGTTATCAAAATTTTTACCATGACCTTTTATTGTTGAGTAACATCTCCATTACCATTGAAAGGGGAAGATATAGACTTTTGTTTTTCTGCTAAATGGGGCTAGGATCTCTCCATTTTTCTCTCTTTCCATTTTTTCCATTATTATAGTTTTGTATGTAAATAACACGTATTTTCATGACATGTGACATTTATTTCACTTTATTTAATTTTATATACTCAAAACTATAGTAATGGAGTCTTCCATTTCTTTTAAGAAATGGAGAGGATTTCAACTCTGCTAAATGACAACTTTTAAAAAATGGAAATGGTTGGCGCCTCAGAATGAGTACGGATCCCCTCCAGTACCTAATTCCTCCCGTTCTCCAGTTTGAATAACCGATGCATGACACATGGAATTGAAAAAATTAATGGTTGAGATTTACAAAATATAAAATTAAAAACTTCAATATATTTTTTCCTTTCTCAACCCATGATTCATTTTATTCGCTTCAGTTTTTCTCGGTCTTCTCCATCCTTTCTTCTCTCTTCAAACGTATTTCCTCTCTTCGTCTTGCTTCGTTGTTGCCGCCACTGTCATGTTCTTCGCCGCCGCTGAGACTGTCCCTGAGATGCCGTACATTTCTTCCCTGAGTCGCCGACACCATCATCTTTTTTGCCTCCGCCAACACTGTCGTGTTTTACGCAACAGTTAAAATCTGAATTGAAGATTTTTAGTTTTCAATTTTAGGATTGGTGGAATTCAATTTTAGAATTGTTGGAATTAATCTTTATAGATGCTTTTAGTGTAATTAGTTTTAAGCTGTAATTTTAGTATTCATTTGTAGGAATGTTGCAAATACAAAATATTGTTTTCTCTCTTGCAACTTTACTAGTTCTGATGTGACTTTCTTGAATTGTTCTTTTATATCTCACTGTAACTTTTAGTAAAATATAACAGATTCAATTTTATTGCAAATTCATAGTTTAATTGTAGGTTATGTTTGAAACTAAAGCTTGGATTGTTACATGTTTATGTTATAAAACTAAACTAAAGTTTTAGTTTCTTCCAACTTGCTTGAATCAATCTGGTTTATGTGAAACTATTTAAAACAAGGGTAACAGTTATCAAAAACAAAGTTATATAAAGGTTACCAAAGTAACATAACAGATGCAGAAAAGATATATCCTCATATGTCAAAGTAACATCACAGATGCAGAAAAGATATGTCCTCATATGTCAACTAACAGAAACAGAACAGAGGTAATATATAAAGTTAACTATTGGTTAAAACAAATTTAATAACTCAAATGATATGTCTAAAAGAAATCGTGAAACTCCAATGTATCAACTTGACTTGAAACTTGATGTTGAGGTTCCATTGTGCCAACTTGACTTGGAAGTGTCAATACAGTCTGAAGTTCCATTGTGTTAACTTGGCTTGGTTGCTGCAAAATAGTAAATAAATAAATAAATAAATAAGTAATATGATGAAATTAAATTTAAAAAATGTATGATAAACTTACGTGTGACGATTGCACTACATTTTCCTGTGATTTTTTCTTTTTTTGTGAGTATCACTTTGTCTTTCTATTTAATTTCTCAACCCAAGATTTATCTCGTTTTTTATTGTTACGTGAACAATCTCGCTTCTTTATGCCTTTTGCCCCACCATCGTTGTCCGCCTTGTTGTCAATTTCTTCATTTCCAATTGAAATAGATACATGAACCATTCCCCTTGATTCTAAATCAACATACTTTTTGGCCAAGATGTCATCAACTATTTTGTTAGACTCTTCACAAACTTTGGACAAAAATGTGTAAGTTTCATGAGACTCAGAAGCTCTATTGGTCAATTTAATCATCCGAGGACATAACTCATTGTATCGCTTCATGAAAGTGGCTTTCATGTCTAATTCAACATGTCTTCCTTTCCCTTCTTGATTACTTCCCAACTTTGCATCTCTTGTCCATCGCTTTAGTATATAGTGTTCGGGAATTAACTTAATATTCATGACATCCAAAACTTTCAAAGCATGACTACATAAGATACCATGTGTCTCAAATTTACGACAATCGTAAAAAACTTTTTCTTCCATAAGATTTCCCATTACTATCCTCTCTTTCACATTGTCATAATTCGTAACAACATACATACCTTCTTTCAACTCCTTTATGCAAGTGTCTTGATATTCCTCTTGGAATTCCTCAAAAAGTTTTGGAGGGTAAACATTTCCCGCTTGCACAAGCATACGAGCCTTCTTCATTTTCAACCTAGGTAGCTTATGTCTTGATTCATATTCCGCTTCTGACTCATTGTTCCGTTTAGCATTGACAGCCCTTTTAAAGTGAGTAAAAAATTGTACCAAATTTAAATCCGACTTCAAATGATTTTTCAAGTCAGCATTAAAGCTCTCACTTAGTTGAGTAGATCTCATACCTGCAGTGAATGTTTTTCGAACATAAGTCCATGCCCATTTTTCCTTCAATTGAAAAATCATATGCAACCACGATCCCTCTGAAACCTTATGTTCAACAAGTAAAGAATTCCATGCTTTTAAAAATTCTCCTTCTTCTTCGTGTAAGTCTATGCATGCTTCAAAATCCAAAGAAAATTGTGGACATTTTTGATATAGATGGTTCACATGCTTTAGAGCATTTTGTCTTATATGCCAAGTGCAAAACCCATGAAATATTTCCGGCATAACTAAAGAAATGGCCTTAGCCATTGCAGCATCCTGATCTGTTAAAATTGTTTCAGGCTTTTTTCCATCCATTGCCTTAAGAAAAGTTTCAAATAACCACTGAAAAGAATGAATTGTTTCATCATATAATAAAGCTGCCCCAAAAATGACAGTTTGCCTATGATTATTAAGTCCAACAAAAACTCCCAACGGTCGATAATCCTTGTTAGTCTTGTATGTGGTGTCGAAAGTGATTACGTCACCAAAGTACCCATAATCATTTATCATTTGTGCGTCCGCCCAAAATATATTTGTTATTTGCTCTTCAACATCCATTTGAAATTCATAGAAGAATGATGGATTTTCACTTTCTTGTTTGAAATAACTCATTAATGCACCCTCTCCACCATACTTCAGAGACTACATTCTTTTGGTTCGAAGATAATTCTTAAGGTCTCGTCTTGTAAAACCAACCGTCTCTATCCCACCTGCTTGCTTAGATATATATATTCATGCAAATCTTTTGGTCTTAATCCAGATTCATCTCCTAATATAATTTGTGATGCTTGTGCCTCAGATATTCGCCGATGAGAGCGAATCATATGAACATACTCTAGCGGCTGAATGGGGTGGTTATGTTGTGCTACAAAGTCAACAACTTTATATTTCTCTATCTTTCGATCAAGTGAAATAACCATACGCGCTTGACATCCCGTACTAGTTTCTGCTCTAGTGCGCTCCCCTGTCGGCTGATATCTTTTGTCAACACCTCGTATACCTTCTTTGAAGCATGTGAATCTTCTTGAAGTCAAAACTCCATCTTTTTTGCTTTTATTTGCATATTCTCGACGAATACCAAATCCATTTCTTTTGCTGTACTGATTATAAAATTCATAAGCCGCCGCCTCTGATTCAAACTTCATTCCCAAGTATGGTTCGCTATCGGCAATAATATCTTGACCATGTTGAACATGTTGCTCATGGATATTATTCACCAATTTTTCTACACAGTCGACTATCGAAATCGATGATGAACTCATCTTCTCTGAAAAAAAGTATCCAATCACAAAATAAAAAAACTTGTTTTTAATAATAATAATAATAATAATAATATAATATAATATATTAGTATTGTAAACAAAGTTTTCATTGAAAAAATTATAGAATAAAACTAATATAATAGTATAGAAAAACAAGTTATACAGAGTTATATGTTGAAAAACTTATAGAATAAAATGTATGTTTCTAATCACTTTATTATAGCAAGTTATACCAGTCAGTGTATCAAAAACAAATTATACCATCTCAACGTATGAGAACAACAAACAAATAAACTAAAGTTTGAATTTTTATAAACGTGAAAATGGCAGAAACAGTAGCTTATGTTTTTATAATAAACAATAAAGTTTGAATTTTTATAATACCTTGACAAAATCAATTGTTGCAAAATAGAGTGGGGTTGTAATGGCGGAAAGAGACGTGAAGGCGAACAACACTGAAACGGACGGAAAGTGATGATAACAACGGTGACCGGTGATGAACGGCGGAGAGCAATGGCAGATGGACGGAAGCGGTGATGAACGGCGGAGAGCAGCGGCAGATGGACGGAAGCGGGAATGAAAAGAATACGAAAGTTATTGTTGAGGAAGAGAAAGAGACTTGTACTGCAGAAGACAAAACATTGTAATTACTGCATGTTATTCTTTTTTATTACTAATTAAATTCTTATTTATACCTTTTAATCTGAATCGTTGAATTTATTTTTAACACATGTCATTCATCTATACAACAAACAGGAGAAAAAGGAGAATAACATAATGGAGTGGATCTCAACTCCTCAGAATCTAATGTTTTTGCATATTTATCAATTGGTTTAACTGGACACTAAAAAATCTTTACTTATTAAGAGGTATTAATTAAAGACTTAAATACATTTATGATCTTCATATTTTTGTTTATTTAAAGTTTTAGTCTCATTTTAAAACTCAATCTTTTGATTGCCTATTGAATAATTTTCAAAGATTTCCCCCATCATATTCCGCATTCCGCATAGGTGACAAAGATTTCCCCCCATCATATTCCGCATTCCGCATAGGTGACAAGATCATTTAATACATGGCAATAACATTGTTGTATAAAACAATTAAAATATAACTTCATCTGAACACTCGTTGTAACACCCTTCTAAACCCCGCGGAAATTTTAATAAATAATCAGAGTAAAAATATAATTACAAGGGTGCCACAATTATTTAAAAACAAATAAACTAATTATGGTCAAGTCATGCTTCATTAGGAAACGATTCACCAAACCGTAATTATGTTTATCACAGCGGAATAAGAAACATTATCAAATACATCCAATGGAATCATAATCCAACACCAATAAAGTAGATTAATTTCACAAAACTCTATAACTATCGTTCCCCAGTGTTACAGATCAGAGCATGACCGACACGACCCAACATAAACGGATAAACTCTATGAGTAATCCTCACCGAGCACTAATGCCGCTACTTCTCAAATCTGAAAAATGTCAACAAGTAAGGGTGAGTCTCATTCTCAATTAATCAATGTTATGCATTCATAAGCAACAAAACATCATAATATATCATTCACCCAATTTGTCATATATTCAGATTCGCATCTATTATTCATCAATTCACACAATAATAGATTATAACACAGAACACATAAATCCATACAATCATGTTATGACAAAATGCATATGACACAACTGACACTATGCATGTGGTACCAATAAACCGTGGAATCAATCCACCTAACCGATCTACGCCTCATCGAGATACGGCCCACCGACACAATTTCCACACAATGGGAAATATGTCCACCAACGATCCAAAACATCACCGGGATCCATCATCAAATGCATATGAATGAATGTACACATATACCATACTTAAAAACATCACCGATCCGATGCACCACATCGTCTCATCATAACTCACCATTTTCATCACCGAATAAGTATGTACACGCTGCACAATCATTCAATTATTCATATATATTTACATCAAATATATCATTCAATCATCACCGTCATATTATCACAAAAATCATGATAATAGTCACAACAAATCTATCACCGCATCAACACATTGTCACATTCAAAAATATATGCACACAATGTTACATTCAATCATACATGTCCACATATAACATATAATCATCACATTAATAATAATAACGGTTCATTCACCATCACACTAAAACATTGTCATGTTTATACAATTCCACATACCAACAATGTATATCACCGAAGCAATTAAATAATCTTTTAAAAATAATTCGGGTCACCACCCATCTCACCAATTCATCATATAAAATATTTAATTTGCTTCACAACGCCCCAAACGGCACTAAGAAAGGATACACGGATCAAAAGATACGTTATTTTAAAGATTTAGAAAAATTCAACACAGCAAAGTTCGCTCAGCGAAGCCCGACAGAAACGAACCCTTCAGACCTCCGCTCAGCGGACCTCTAGCGACGCCCAACAGAAGCAAACTACGTTGGGACCTCCGCTCAGCGGACCCCCTCCGCTCAGCGGACCTGCGATTTCATCAATTTTCAGGTCTGCGACAGACCTGCGATTTCACACCCTTTTCACCCAAAAACAATTCCATACATCATATACGGACATACAAACATTGAATTTCTCATCACACATCATTATACATCAAAACAAACATCAATAACCAACAATCTATACAAATTCATCAATTATCCCAAATCATAACATACCTAACAATATCAAATCCCAATATACCCAATCGAATCGAATCATACGTTAATCCATCCTATTACCCATAATCACATAATAGAAATTAACCGGAAGAGTCCCCCCTTACCTCGATTCACGGTTGGATTCTATTTCTCTTCGCGTTCTCTATATGTATCCCTCCATGTTCTTCGTGCCCTAGCTCTCTCCTTCTGCCTCTTCTCAAAACTTCGATCGTGCAGAATGATTCCCTCTTTTCTCTTTTCTCTTTTTACCCCTAAGACCCCTAATATGGTCTTCCCATATTGCCCTCAATTACTCTTCACAATTGACCACTCTTGCCCTTAATCTCTCTAACACTAACACTGATATTGTTTTATTTTACTAATTAAAATAATTCCACTCATTATTCTAATTATTCTAAAATACACCAAAATTCATCAATACAGCTAAGCATCACGCTAAAATAATTAGTTTAGAATTTGGGGTGTTACAACTCTCCCCCACATAGAATATTTTCGTCCTCGAAAATTTATCCGATTCAACTACTCCAACTACTTATCCCATCCGACTAATCAACTATCATCTCCGAAAGGCAACCCATGTATGATACAACAATTCATAACATCAATGGCGAAAACAACACACTTGTCACTCAAGTAACACATTTCATAACTTAACATCACAACACAAAGAGTAACCAACTTAGGAATTCTCCGGTTTAAGATATAGAACACAACAACATAAGAACACACAACTTAAACACGACATCACGCAACCAACCTACCAACATCACTTTTACTCACGTATGAACAACTGCACTACACCATGCATTCGCTGCGCACTCTGATTACTTGTAAAGTATCCACTCCGCCAAGTTTACTCCAACTTCAATCACCAAAACCGACATAATAAAGATTTTTGACTTAACTCTTTGAAAGTTCTGTTCCAACAGGTATTCTACGCTCTCAAGTTACCGAATACTTCAAACTTAGATCCGTAAGACAACACCTCGGAACATTCGACATAAACATACATACTCGTGTTCATTCATCAATGCACAAATACAGAGATGATAAATGCAAATCATAGAGACAGACTCACGACTCTATGCACATGCAATGCGATACCGACTCAATCATCTCAAGTTCATTCAGGAACTTCTTGGAATCGTCGTTTGTTACTTAATGTAACTCACCGTCGAGCATATGATGTTCACCCATTGCTCACACCCCACATGGGCACACAATGTTTATGGATTGCTCACACCTCACATAGGCACACAATCCGATTGTAATCATCGCTCACACCCCACATGGGCACACGATGTTACAACAGATTCTCATTAGAATCACACAACACAAGAATGTACATCATGATGCTTCACGTGCAAAAATAACTCAATACACTCTTGAAATGCATACATATTCACAATATATATTCATGCATTCATCTCATACTATCACATATAATCCACATACATTCCCACCAGTTACGTCAAACTGCAACGAACTCATTCACAATTAACATGCATTCACCTTTAATTTAGACAATGCATTCATTTGCCAAAAGGCCACAATTCACAATGGATTCCACAACCTAGGATTCACTCCGTAAGGCTCCCCCTAACACATCGTATAACAACGCACATAATTCTTTAAAAACGACCATTGACAAATCAAATGATACTCAAGCGCTCGGCTTGACTTCAACCAATTCAACATACATACTATACTAGTTGTCATGACACATCTATCCATCAATTATGATTCCGTCTACTATCAACAATAGATTAAGGGTGATCAGTTCCTCAATTTGCCAATAGACAGCCGATAACCATAACAGTGGCATAAATAATCATTACCCAACGACAATAGCGTACTTCAACTTGTGCCCAAAGTCCATATGCATAATGTTCTGCCAATTCTCTAAGGCCTACCAAAGTCTTCTTAGTATCCTCAATTCCAAACTCGCCAATGATACAAAAACATTCAAAATCCAATACACATTCTTATACACGCTCGTAGCACCACACAATTATCAATTAAACATCCTTCTAACATCGGGAATCATTACCACATCAAGTACCATCCGATTCGGTTCGCTCCAATTGCAACTTTCATCCAAGTTAAGAATTTCAACCACGCTAACCAACCAATCGTCTTTCTTTTATTCTCAGAACCTTTATAATCCACCTAGTTTCACACTTGGCCTCATTCAATTCATAACTCAACATTATTATCGCGACATCTCTTGAGTTCCTTCTCCTCTCAACATTACCATCTCATAACATTGCTACTATAATCATTCTCATTCTACATAAATTACATCTCTATGCATTTCTCTATACCGTCGCATTCTTACAAATACCAATGTTTTCATTACTTATCAATATTTTACATTCTTCTTCACCTTTTCAATTTTCAGCAAGAATCACCCAACTTCAAACACAATTTTCTCTTCCAATATAGACCTCCTAAGTACAAAATTATATCCCAAAATGAAGGGAAATTCGTGTAGATTCCAGAGCATCAAGAATTGCTCAAATACGAGTTACGAGCAAAAGTTATCATCCTTTCAATGGGACTGGTTCATAATTCTCATATGCAGAATTTTCGAAAAAGTAAGCATCATACCCAAATGTTAAAACGCACTTTTCTCCCTCTTTACAAACTTCCTAATAACCAATCTTATATGCAAACTGTGGGAAATTTTGTAAGCTTTCCAAAAAGTCCAGAATCGCTTCAACCTGAATCAATAATTGCAAAAATCAGAATTTGAGATTGATGAACATAAGTTCCATCTCTCTCGTTTGCTCCCAAGATCTACCAACATCCTTTCTTTTCATCCAACTACGAAAATCACCCGACTATAATCCAACTATACTTAAGACATACCATCTACATAATTAATCCATCCACTATCATTTACATTGGAATAATTCCTCATTCTCAATCAATTCGCCGTCCATAATCTACGTACATCTCAAACTCGACTGATACAAATTCATGGGTCCATACTCTCACCGGTTCGCAACAACATTGCTTCAATAACGTTTGCACTCTTACCATTAAGATCACCTTGAACCAACTTCTACATACTAACAACATGTCCAAGAGACAAACCTTTCGATTATTTCTTCCATTCGTTCAACTCTGACACTAACATCCCGTGCAGTACCAACAAACAAGTCTAGTTCTAAGAACAAGTGTAACCACAACTTCACCTCTTTCCAACAATATCCTGTCACAATTAAATATGTTACAGCTGTTGCAACCATTTTTATAACAAAGTTCATCTCATTAGCTTTCCGACGCTTCAAACGGAACTCAAATCGGATGTCCAGAACTCCAGTTATGAATTTTCGAAACTCTGCAGCTATTCAACAATTTTCCTGCGTTTTGCTTACGAAAATCTCACTCCAAAACTCATTCTCTTCAACTCGATCACATTCCAAACAGCCCCTTATCATATCTCTTCACTTCCAAAAATTCTTATAACTTGAGCAACACATTCCATCGCCGAAGTGCGATTTCTGAAACATTACGACATCAATCCTCTTTGCAAACTTGTAGCTGAACCTCTTCCGAGACATAAGGCTACTCAACTGACAACTTCCCAGCACACCAGCAGCGCTAATACATTGTAACTTCCTAATTTCAACTCACCTTCGATTCAAAAAAACAACAACTCCAACAACGCTTGCACCGTTGCCAACAACAGCCTACTGAATCAATCATCTTACAACTGAAACATAACCGAGAAGCGAAGCTTCTCCCCCACTTGTTTCAAACCAACTCCCGCAACAAAACAAACAAGTACCGACAGTGATTCACTCACATGTCGTGTACCAAGGGATAAAATACCGACAGTATTCAACTATCGTGCAACTCAACTGACTCGACAATTGTCCGGACGGACCGACCTGCTCTGATACCACTATTGTAACACCCTTATAAACCCCGCGGAAATTTTAATAAATAATCAGAGTAAAAATATAATTACAAGGGTGCCACAATTATTTAAAAACAAATAAACTAATTATGGTCAAGTCATGCTTCATTAGGAAACGATTCACCAAACCGTAATTATGTTTATCACAGCGGAATAAGAAACATTATCAAATACATCCAATGGAATCATAATCCAACACCAATAAAGTAGATTAATTTCATAAAACTCTATAACTATCGTTCCCCAGTGTTACAGATCAGAGCATGACCGACACGACCCAACATAAACGGATAAACTCTATGAGTCATCCTCACCGAGCACTAATGCCGCTACTTCTCAAATCTGAAAAATGTCAACAAGTAAGGGTGAGTCTCATTCTCAATTAATCAATGTTATGCATTCATAAGCAACAAAACATCATAATATATCATTCACCCAATTTGTCATATATTCAGATTCGCATCTATTATTCATCAATTCACACAATAATAGATTATAACACAGAACACATAAATCCATACAATCATGTTATGACAAAATGCATATGACACAACTGACACTATGCATGTGGTACCAATAAACCGTGGAATCAATCCACCTAACCGATCTACGCCTCATCGAGATACGGCCCACCGACACAATTTCCACACAATGGGAAATATGTCCACCAACGATCCAAAACATCACCGGGATCCATCATCAAATGCATATGAATGAATGTACACATATACCATACTTAAAAACATCACCGATCCGATGCACCACATCGTCTCATCATAACTCACCATTTTCATCACCGAATAAGTATGTACACGCTGCACAATCATTCAATTATTCACATATATTTACATCAAATATATCATTCAATCATCACCGTCATATTATCACAAAAATCATGATAATAGTCACAACAAATCTATCACCGCATCAACACATTGTCACATTCAAAAATATATGCACACAATGTTACATTCAATCATACATGTCCACATATAACATATAATCATCACATTAATAATAATAACGGTTCATTCACCATCACACTAAAACATTGTCATGTTTACACAATTCCACATACCAACAATGTATATCACCGAAGCAATTAAATAATCTTTTAAAAATAATTCGGGTCACCACCCATCTCACCAATTCATCATATAAAATATTTAATTTGCTTCACAACGCCCCAAACGGCACTAAGAAAGGATACACGGATCAAAAGATACGTTATTTTAAAGATTTAGAAAAATTCAACACAGCAAAGTTCGCTCAGCGAAGCCCGACAGAAACGAACCCTTCAGACCTCCGCTCAGCGGACCTCTAGCGACGCCCAACAGAAGCAAACTACGTTGGGACCTCCGCTCAGCGGACCCCCTCCGCTCAGCAGACCTGCGATTTCATCAATTCTCAGGTCTGCGACAGACCTGCGATTTCACACCCTTTTCACCCAAAAACAATTCCAGACATCATATACGGACATACAAACATCGAATTTCTCATCACACATCATTATACATCAAAACAAACATCAATAACCAACAATCTATACAAATTCATCAATTATCCCAAATCATAACATACCTAACAATATCAAATCCCAATATACCCAATCGAATCGAATCATACGTTAATCCATCCTATTACCCATAATCACATAATAGAAATTAACCGGAAGAGTCCCCCCTTACCTCGATTCACGGTTGGATTCTATTTCTCTTCGCGTTCTCTATACGTATCCCTCCATGTTCTTCGTGCCCTAGCTCTCTCCTTCTGCCTCTTCTCAAAACTTCGATCGTGCAGAATGATTCCCTCTTTTCTCTTTTCTCTTTTTACCCCTAAGACCCCTAATATGGTCTTCCCATATTGCCCTCAATTACTCTTCACAATTGACCACTCTTGCCCTTAATCTCTCTAACACTGATATTGTTTTATTTTACTAATTAAAATAATTCCACTCATTATTCTAATTATTCTAAAATACACCAAAATTCATCAATACAGCTAAGCATCACGCTAAAATAATTAGTTTAGAATTTGGGGTGTTACACTCGTGTTTAACATCATCTTCTACCTTGTCATACTTGAACCCTAAGCATATTGTGCTAGGATCAACGATCAATTGTCAGTGTCATTCGTCTCTCACCATAACCTTCGTTCACCATACTTCATCTTAATCTCAATTTCTTGTTTCACTACTCTGTGGGCTAATCATGTCTCGTCCTCTTAAGTATGAATGTAAATGAGATCTTGATTCTCCATAGATGATAACATGGATGAATTCTAACTC
This sequence comes from Vicia villosa, assembly GCF_029867415.1. Classification (NCBI taxonomy): domain Eukaryota; kingdom Viridiplantae; phylum Streptophyta; class Magnoliopsida; order Fabales; family Fabaceae; genus Vicia; species Vicia villosa. The sequence goes on from NC_081180.1 coordinate 167,818,099, forward strand.
AAGTCGTTGTTTTTATGAGTGTGTGATATACAAGATACTTTTAATGTGTTATTGTTTTTTCATAGTTTAAAATAATGAGAATCCATATTCAGTCATAAGCATATTTCATCTTCTTTTATTTATTCATTTGCAGGGCCACAAGAACTGTAATCACTTTGTTTTATTTGATAAAGAAATGAAACTTAGGGTAAAAATAATACCTTTGTTACTTCAAAAATTAAATGATGAAAAGAAAAAGGGTTAATGAAGCTCAAATCAAAGGAAGTACATGTTCAAATTCCTGAATTGCATCACTCAGGATCCCTCTTACACTCAGGTTGTCCAGGAGAGTTGGAATAATAGAATTCATGGGACTGCTATGCATATATTGTGGAGTAAATTGAGGAGACTCTAGCCAGCCCTCAAACCCCTCATTAAGAAATGCACTGATATACATATCTAGATTCAACAAGCTAGGCAAGAATTGATGCATGCTCAAGAACATCTTACTAATGACTGATTTGATGTGCAGGTAGGGGTGGGAATAGGCTGGGCCGAGCTAGGCTTTTCCAAGCCTGAGTCTGGCCTGCTATAATATTCAAAGCCTAAGCTTGGCCTGTAGCCTATCATAGGCTTCTTTTTTTGCCTGGGCCTGGCCTTTTTGAAGGCCTGATTGGCCTATTAGCCTACTTAAAAGCCTATTTCATTTGAACATTTGTAAATAAGTCATTCAACTCGTCTTTATATAGACTAACAAATTAAAAGATCAATGAGATTAAATGTTTGTTTGCGTTAGTTTATTTGAGTTTACCTAGTAGCATAAATTTTGTGATATTATTTGTTTGAGAGAACTTATCGAAACAACTTATGACATTGTTCATAAGATTCTTTTCATCTTATTTTCATAATTTCTTCTAGATAACTAAAATTTATTTTTATATTTTTAATTCAAAGTAAAAAATATAATATAATAATAATAATAAAATTATTCATATGTATTTAAATAGGCTGGCCTCTTAGGCTTAAAAGGCTTTTTATTTGGCCTGTGGCCTAGCCTTTTTAGCTAAATAGGCTTATAAAAAAGCCTAGACCTTTTCTATTTATCTAAAAAGCCTGGCCTGACCTAGGCCTATGTAGGTTGGGCCGTAGGCCCCTGTTAGTCGGCCTGGCCTATTCCCACCCCTATGTGCAGGCTAGGGAACAGGCCAAGATCTGCCATGGTAAGGTCATTTAATTGAATCAGAAGGAGGAGACTATGCTTATGCAAAAATCCAAGATCACTTGGTTGCAATTGGGAGATAGTACTAATGCTTACTTTCATGCCTCGGTGAAAGAGAAGAATAGACAAAAGGGCATCTACTCTCTTACTGCTTTGGATGGGAGAAGACTGTCCACATAAGAACAAATAGAAACAAAAATCCTTGACTTCTACAGTACCCTAGTTGGAAACAAGGTTACTGAGCTCAGAGGGATAGATATCACTGCAGTTAGGAGGGGCAAGCTGCTGCCTAGAGATGAGGCTCAATACCTTATAAACTCTATTACTGAGAAGGAGATATGGAGTGTTATGCAGAGTATAGGGAACAACAAGGCTCTAGGTATTGATGGCTTTAATAGTTTTTTCTTTAAACAGACCTGGGAGATAATTAGAAAAGAGGTTATAGAGGTTGTTCATGAATTCTTTAGAACTAGCAAGATGCATGAGGTTGTCAATTGTTCTCTAATACTTTAATCCCTAAATCATCTGAGGCAAGAACTGTGAAAGATATGAGACCTATCTCATGTTGTACTACCATATAAAAAGTGATCTCAAAAATCCTCCAGATTGGGAGAGATTATAGGTACAGTCATAGATGATAGTCACCCAGCTTTTGTCCCTGGTAAGGTAATACATGACAATATTATGCTGGCCCAAGAACTAGTCAGAGGTTATAATAGAAAGAACTTATCTCCTAGGTGCATGATTCAGATGGATATCCAAAAGGCTTATGATACTTTCGATTGGGATGCTCCCTAACACATTATGCTTGAACTTGGGTTCCCTCATCTGTTTGTCAACTGGGTTATGGCTTGTGTCAATACAATGTCATACAAATTTTCTATCAATGGAATTCCCTCAAAAATCCTGCAAGCAAGGAGGGGGTTGAGACAAAGGGACCCTATCTCTCCTCTGATTTTTGTATTGGTGATGGAGTATCTGCACAGGGTGTTGTAAAAGCTGACTCTCAATCTTGATTTCAACTTTCACCCTAAGTGTGAAAAGTTAAGAATAAAAAACCCTGCTTTGCTGATGACCTGTTGATGTTTGTGAGAGGTGATTCGACCTCTGTGCAACTTATGATGACTAAGTTTAGGGAGTTCTCTGCAGCAACAGGATTGTATGCTAGTCCCTCCAAGAGTAAATTATATTTTGGAGGTGGCAATGTTGAGGAGTAGAGTTTAATCCAGGAAGAAACTGGCTTTGTGGTTGGATCCATGCCTTTTAAGTATTACGGTGTGCCATTAGCAAGTAAATAGCTTACAATTAATATGTGTCAGCCTCTTATAGATAAAATGGTGGGTAGATTGAATCACTGAAGTACTAGACTCCTCTCTTATGCAGGGAGACTCCAGTTGATAAGGAGTGTTATGTTTTCCATTGCCAAAATCTTCCCTCTCCCCAAGAAAATCATACACCATATTGATGGCCTCTGCAGGAGTTTTTTATGGACTGGAAAAGATGTTATATCCAGGAAAGCCCCTATTTCTTGGGAGCACAGTTGTGACCCCATTTCTGCAGGAGGTATGAATCTGATTGATCTAACAATCTGGAATAGAGCCATTATGTGTAAAATGTTGTGGAATGTTTGTGCCAAGAAGGACATACTTTGGATTTGATGGATACACCTTTATTATATCAAAGATGCTGATGTGAATACATTTATACCCAAAGCCAATAGCTCATGGATCCTGAAAGCAATTTTCAAGCACAGGGATAGTGCTATGAGCTCCAATGTGTGGCATGGCTTCAAGGCTACGGGTAAGTTTGATACAGGTAAGCTTTATAAATGGTTCAAGGGGGATAAACCTAATGTGTACTGGAGGAACCTGATGTTTGCTAACAGGGCTAGGCCTAGAGCTATCTTTACTATGTGGATGGTTTGTCAGGATCGGCTACCAACTAAGGAGAGACTTAGTAAGATTGGTATAGTAACAGATGGTAAGTGTGTGTATTGTGGCTTCATTGAAAATTGCAATCACCGGTATTTTGATTGTGCAGAGACTAGAATTGTGTGGCTGCAGGTTTTGGCTTGGATGGAGATTATACATGGACCTGAGGAATGGCATGCTGAGTTGCCTTGGGTCTGCACTTAAATTCATGGCAAAAGCAACCGGTCTCGCCTGTTGAAGATAGCTGTGACAGAAACTGTGTATGCTATATGGCAGCAGAGAAACATAATCATTTTTCAAGGGGGGAAAGTTTGTAGTTTATGCAGTAAGGACATTATAGAACTTATAAAATTGAGAACTGAAAAGGATATGAAATTGAATTCTTATTGTAATAGTCTTTAGGTAGTTTTTCTTGGCCTTGACTTGTAGTCGGTTGGATAGCCTGGATCGTTAGTTCGGCTTTGTATTTCACAGTTTTTTGGAATAAAAATTATTTTCTTTGCTCCAAAAAAAAGATGATAAAATGATGATAAAAATGATGTTTTTGAAGATGCAGATGAAGTTTAGTTGATTCATGACATTCATTATGTTGTTTGCATTAGTTGCTTCAATGTAGTTAAATCAAATGAGTAAAGTGAATTAAGAGTAATGCAAAATTATACATTTTTTTTGTCTAAAATGAATGCATAAGCTCTCTTATTTTCTTCTGGTAAATCATCAATATATAAGCATATGAACCATTCCTAGGAATATTTTTTCCCAATCTCTACATGCACATGAAGTTTATTTGGATCATGACATTGATTATGTTGTTTGCATTAGTTGCTTCAATTTAGTTGAATTAGATGAGTAAAATGAATTAAGAGTAATACAAAATTATATATTTTGTTGGTCTGAAATGAATGTATAAGATCTCTAATTTATATCTGGTAAATAATTAAGATGTAAGTATATGAGTTATTCATAGAAATCTTTGTCTCAACCTCTACAACAACATAATCAATATAAAATATCTAATTATTCCCACCCCTTCCCACAAATGCCATAAATTTATCACCATAATCTCATTTCAAAAGACATTTATCTAAACATATGAGGGGCCTACATATATGAAAATACAACCTTTCATGCCACTAAACAAATGTAAATCCTCTCAAACACATGAACCACATTGCAATCAAAGCATTGTACTACAATATGACTATTAAGATTTGATTTGAGCAATATTTTGCATAAATCTTCAAATGAGATAATTGGTCCATCTGACACCTTTAATCCAGTCAATTGTCCTTCTTTGTGATAATTTGACTCCCTACCATTCAATAGTTTATGAGCCTGATTAATTTCATACTTGGAGTATATCTAAGTATAAGTGCAAGCTTATTCGCAAGCCATTTTATTTGGTTTGCATATTATGTGCTTTCAAATGATATGTATAGTCATTGTAACTCACAACTTGCCAAAAACGATTTCCAACCTTTTTACTAATTCCATGTAAAACTTAGAATCATCCATACAATTAATAATCATCCTATTTGCATACTTTTTATATGAAAATATTTTTCTTATTTTCCATTACATAATCCTTTAATGTACCCCTTAATCACATTTTTGTTATTAAAATCCATACCTAGTTGAAACTCTATTCCCTCACCATTTTTATATTTGGAAACTTCTTATTATCTTGTTCATCATCTTTCTCAGTTAGGTATGCAAGTCATCTAAATCATCATGAGGTTCATGATCAACACCAACTAGAGTTATTGGTTTATTGTCGATGACCTCATTATCGTTTATCAACATTTGCATTGCTTTTAGTAACCTAGTCAAATTCATGTCCTCTGTTTCTTCACTAAGTTTCTTCACTACATTAGTTTGCCTCACCATAACTTGCAACACAATCTGCACCAACATTGTCACCAACACAATCTACACATTATGACCTAAGCCATCTCCTGTATCATTTCCTACTTGGACATCATCATCAACATTATTACATAGTTCATCTCACGTATCATTTCCTACTTGGACATCATCATCGTCAACTTTAGAACCTAAGTTATCTTCTGCACCATTCCTACCTCCAACACATTGTACATCACCATCGTCAACATTAAGTCATCTATCACTAGTACATTGTACTTCTTCATGATAACCATATCCTAACTCGCTTTCATCTACTACCTCAAAATTGTTAGTACTTTGTTCCATATATACATCTACCATACCCATTCATATATTCATCAAATTAAAGAACATGATATCATTATTTAGAGGTCCCAGACCAAGTGAAAAACTAAACACTGGGTTCCAGTACCACATACACTTAATATTCTAATAACCTTAATTTTTAATTATAAAACTCTACAAATGTATATATGGTATATCAACATCTCAAATCAATTTAATTTTTAGATCTCCCCATAAATATATCATTTAACAGGTGTATGAACTAGTTCGCCTTTATGGTGTATTCTCAATTAATCCTTTGACTTTGAGTTATCTTGGACAAAAATTTAAAATAATATGGTTTAATAATATGGACCACTTCATGCATATTAAACAACATAAACAATGGGGATCATAACATATTCATTAGGAACTACATCATACAACAAAATACGATATAGGACCACAATGTACATAAATACAAATAAGATCACAACTGAGGAAAACTAAGTATACAATAACATAGTTCACGTAGAGGACCATATTACGCAAAAACATAACTAACACAAAAGCTTACTTCTTCATGATCTTCCATAGTGCAGGTTGTTTCGTCATTTGCAAACGATTTGAGGAAATACGACCTTCGCTTGATTGTGATTCAAGAAATACAACCTTGGATTGAATGTAATTCACGATAAGCTTTTTTACTCGTTTAAGGTGTATTTGTAGAATCCTGAGTGCGTACCTCCAGATATCTGTGCGAACTTATGAGGCCTTCCCTTGAAGTTTATTGTATGAAGAGTCGGTTCCCCTTCCCTTCACTAGAAGAAAACCCGGTTCGAGGTAGATTTGTAGCTAACCCATCGCAATCTCTAGAGTGGCTAGCTTCCAGAGAATGGTGAACCATTATTTCCTTTGGGGAATTGATTGTTGTAGTCGGACGTGGAAAGCGCCTTTGATAGCCCCCTTGACTTTAGGTGGGGAAATGATTGTTGTAGTTGGTTGTGCAAAGCATCTCTGACAACACCCCTGACTTTAGGTGGGGAAGTGATTGATGTAGTTGGACGTGTACAGCATCTTCGACACAACCTCTGACTTTAGGTGGGGAAGTGATTATTGTAGTCGGACATGTAAAGCGTCTCTGACAACACCCTTGACTTTAGATGGAAAAATGAATGTTCTAGTCGGACGTGCAAAGTGTCTCCAACAATACCCCCTCACTTTATTTGTGCGTGATTTATGTTTTGGGAGATTGATTATTGTAGTCGGACGTGCAAAGCATCTCCGACAACACCCTTAACTTTCTTTGTAATAGGCCTCGATCTCGTCGAACGTACCCCAGACTCGTTGTTACTATGCATAATCACAGAGAAATTAATGTTTAGAAAAATTTGTATTTCATTTATAATTGCATGTTGCCCCTGTAATAAGAAGTGTTGATGTTTTGTTATGTAGAATTGTCTTATTGGCATCCATGCTTGCCTGAAACCTAATAGCAGCTGAATGTAATATTGTATAAGTCTTACAAATATGAAAAGAACAAAACAAGGTACTAAAGCAAGATGTTATATGGAATGTCATGACTTCAACCATGACATCGCGCCTGCAGAACTGAGGAAGAAAGATTCAGTTTGGTTTTAAACAGGTGCAGAATATTCTATGTGAATATTATGTAATCCAATGTGGCGCATATTTAAAGGTCAAAGAATCAAGTCGGAATATTGAAGAATCAAATATGAAGATTGAAGATTCAACGGTTTCTAATTTAGGAGATAAATTAGGAAACTTATGATTAAAAGACCTTATTTGTAGCAGAATATTTTCTGCATATTTGTAACAGCAAGAGTGTTGCGATTTGTAAGCCCAAGTCCAACTGGGATCAGTTATAAATAGAAACCCTTGTAACCTAATTTAGAGAGCTAATAACTAGAGCTAGGAAAATGTAGTCTCTAGGGTTAGCCGTGTAGGTGAACCACCCGGTGTGTGGGATGGTCACTGATTTGTGCCTCAAAGCCTGTAGGTGAGAGGTTTAGTGTAATCACTCAGAAGCTGTGAAGCAATGAGTGATATTTTTGTTCTTGGAGGAAGCTTGTAAGCTACTTCAATTTAACGTTGTGTTTGTGTTTGTAGTGTTGGGAATTAGGCTGTCGATGCAGTGGCTGACTTGTTGACTGCTAGACATCATTGCTATGATTGGGAGTGGAATGGAGATATTCCATATCTAGGGAGAACCTAGGTAGAGATTGCATTGGGTAGGGTTTAAGTGCGAAGTTGTAAACGGTGGAGTTTAGCTTCAAATTAAGACTACTGATAGTGGATTTCCTTCCTGGCTTGGTTGCCCCCAGAGTAGGTTAGTTAGAACCGAACTGGGTGAACAATTTTGTGTGTTGTTTATGTTTCTGTATTGTTTATTTGTTTGTTCAGTTTGGATGTCATAACGTCGTGTATGACATCGGTGTTTGGTTTAATTACTGTATTGTCACAGAACCTCTGCAAAGCAGGTTTATTTATGTTAACTGAACTAATATGATCCCGGCACTCATGGACTTCTGCATGTTAGAAGTAATTAAAATTTGGGGGATCTGTATGTACTGCCTCAGCTAAGCTGATGACAGAAAAGGTGTCGTGACATTGTGTATGACATTCTGAGTCTGTCTTACCAGAATTTTCAAAGAAGAAATACTTTGATCTTCTTGTTTTTATTTATCGACCCGATATTTATCAAATCGAGAGATTCGTGAAGAAGGATCCAAATGCATATAAATACAAATGGTCCAAGGGGAGCAAGAATTTCAAGGAACATTTGGACCATTTCATTTCTGAGCAGAATAGCCGTTTTCAAGTAGTGTTCGATCGATTACATATGAATGCATATTCGATTGATTGGTCTGAGGTTATCGACAAAAAAGATTCGATTGATTGGTCTGAGGTTATCGACAAAAAAAAAAAGTTTCTATACCCCATTTAGTGTAAAGGGAAAAGGAAACATTATCAGGCGGGCTAGTCAATGCTTATTTCCATGTTTTCCTGTTGTTAGGCCATTCAAATTTTTGGGGGACAAGTGCCCATCATGTTTGTGGAACCTTGTTTTGCAAGTGATATACTTTGAACAAGGATATCAACTTTTTATGATGACAACTAATATCTTCTGACAATTCAAGCATAAACGATCAAGCGGAGAAAGATGCAAACTTAATTATTAGGATTTGATGGACTTGACTATCTGATGATGGAAATCAAATGGAATGTAATTAAAGCCCCATCTAAAGATACTCACGCAAGTGTATACAAAAGAGAAAGCATTTGGAAAAATCTTGAAGTGCTAAGGACCCTTCTATTAGTAGTGGAAAGAAGACTAACCGCTCCAAGATTCTTGTTTGTGGAAAGAAGACTAACCGCTTCAATCTAGCGTTCGGAAGAGAAGACTCAAATAGCCATATTCTGAAATCTTATTTGGTTGGAGGCCAACCATATTTCCTTGTATAAGGAGGTTTGTGAATACAACCTATTAAAAGCTCTCAAGTTTATAGGAAACTCTCAAGATCAGTTCTTGGGGAAAGGAGTAGGTCTATTTATTTGTCAATGAACCTCTATAACTCTCGGTGTCTTCTCTTTTTCTTAACTTTTTTACTTTTCCACTATTTCTTATTTTTCCGCAGCTAATTATTTAAAATATTTTTAAACTCTTATTTTACTCCGCAAAGTTTTTCAAAATCACTTTTTCTGAACCATCCAATACCCCCCCCCCCCCTTTTATGAGTGAAGTCTGAAGTCCAACAATGTTGAGTTGATTGGTAAGGATCTCCATGGCCACACCTTCCCATTGGTCTTTTTGGAGTGCTTGATATATTAATTTTTCTCCCTCAAAGTAGATGTTAATGGTGATCGAATCCCCCTGGAGGTTGTGATACTTGATTTTCAGGTGAACCGACGACGCCACAACATCCAATATAGTGACAAAGGGTCTTTACTAGGATTCGATTGTAGACTCTTCTGCAAGGGATTACTAGAAATTGTGAGTTAACTACTCGAACATCATATATGTCGCCAACTGATATCACCATCTTGATGTATCCCTAGGGATGAGTGTTTCTAAAACTGGGAAGCCTTTGATTAGCCCACCAAGGGTGTATGTCTTCTCATGGAATTTTGTTGACAACTTCAAATAATCTATCAATTTCTATGACACCGGATTCTCCATGTTGCCACTATCCACAATTAGATTACATACCTTGTTCTTAATATAATAATATGTTTTAAACAAATTCTTGTGTTGTCTTTCATCTTTGGATGCTAGTAAAATTCTTTGCAACACAAAATTTACCCTCATCAGAATCTTCCTCTGCAAACTCTACCCCTGCATATTCATTGTTCTCAACTGCATGTCCTTCTTTTTCTTCTTCCTATTCCATTTCTTCCGCAACAGTAGTGATTCTCCTTGTTGGACACATGTTTGATTTGTTATCTATTCTATTACAATGATAACACGTGTCTTTAGTAGGTTTAGCATATGGATTATTCTACTGCCTACTGATTCAAAGTTATTATGGGGGGCAATACCTAATTGATAAGAACTTTCGAGGGGATTTCTCCATCAATTCTGCTTCAAAGCTAGACTTGCCTCAGCCACAATCCATACGGTCTACAAACTCATCTTCTTTTACAAAGATCCATTTAAGCCACTAATGTATTGAACTACCTTCTGTCTCTCTGATTCTCCCAGTTATTTACGCTCAGTGAAACACATGAACTCAATTGTGTATTATGTTACAGTTCTCTTTCCCTAAACACACTCAATGTACATCTTATAAAGAATTTGCTCAAAATCCTCTAGTAAAAACTGCTCCCGTATCAATTGTTTAATTCTTCGCCAAGATCTGACTGCCCATTTTCTTTGCATTTTCCTCTAAACAACAAGCTTATCCCGCCAAACAGCAGCAGTACTCTTCAGCTTGATCGCTCCCATCTTAACTTGCTTGTTCTCAGGGACACCCATGACGTCGAAGAATCTGCTGCCAATCTAGAAACTCCTCCACTCCCATCATTCCGTAGAATAATAAAATATCATTCTTCACTCGATAATCATCGTTATATCAATTCCCATGATCAACTATCTCTTCCTCGTCTGGTTCTTCTTCAAAACTTGAATTTTTAACAAAAACATTATGATTGTTTCCACCCCGCGGAACTCTAATTGGTTCCCTTTTCCCGTCTCTTCGCAGGTTCCCGTTATTGTTGGCGTTGTTCACCTGAGTTGTTAAAGTCACCATCTATTCATTCAAAGCAGTTAAGGCAGTGGTAAAAGCTACGGTAATTTTCTCGAGGTTTGCTCTAATCGATGGTTAATCAAGCTACGAAAGGAAACATGAGAAAACATGCTCTGATGCAACCTGGCACAGTCGAAATCACGAAGGAGTAGGATGCGTTAAGCCTAGAACGAAAACACAAGTTTGCAAGCGACAAATCTTTCTGATAAATTTTTGGAATCCACCAAAATAACAAATAGTTGAGTTTTATTATAATCAAAGATAGCCTTGACATTCACACCCCAAGGTGTTTAAATACATAAAAAGAAACTCTAAGGAATTTTTAATCCAAAACAGAAATAAAACACTAAAAAAAAATTATTTTGAGCTTTTAATTCAAAACATAAATAAAGTAGAAAATTATAGAAAATATTACTCCCTCCGTTCCAAAATAAGTGTCACATTTTAGAAAAAAATTTGTCACTTTAGATCACCAATGCAATTTTATATTTAATCTTCTAATTGTACCATCTAATAAGTACTCTTAATTTAATCTTTTCTCACTTAACATTAATGTTAATTTAAATACACCAATAGTTAATCAAGATAATTTAGTAAAGTTACTATTCTCTCTCTTTGTTTATTAATCGATGTAAAATGATCAATTGTGACAAATAATATGAGACGGAATGAGTAAAATATTGTATTCATGTCTAAAAATAATGAGTTGGACTTGTGAGACAATTCCCTCATTTTAATATTGGACACCAAACCTGCACAATTTCCTCTTCAATACCGGCAACCAGTCTTCCTATAGTCCCGTTTGTTTTGGCTTTTTTTTAAAATAATTTTTATAGTGTTACATAATTTTGTGGAAAAAAATTTTACAAAGAAATTTTTTTATAAAAACTTCAAATGAAAATTTTGTTTGAATAATTATTCTTAAAATGTGATTTTAGGTATTTCATCTATTTATGGAAAAAATTTGGATATCAAAATTTCAAAAAATTATTTTTAACATACAACTTTTTTAAAAAATTGCGATTTTGACTAAATTTTGGTCTTCAATAATGTGTGCTTATGTTATAGAATGTCAAAATTAGTGTTTCATTTTAGAAAAAACGAATATAAAAAAACTTGTAATATTTTGAAAAACGGTTTTTGAAAATCTATTTTAAAAAATACAAAGAAAAAATCCTTTTTTTTTTAACTGAAACAAACATGCCCAGTTTAGTTGTAGATGTCTTCAATTAATTTCCACCTTTTACTTTGCATCGTGCACCCCAAAATATTTATTATTCAAAGAGTAAAAAAAAAAAAAGTAGATACAAATTAAATCAATTGTTGTAATACTTACATTATAACTCATTTGTATATAATTTATGAATCTCATTCAATAGTGGTTGATTTGAGAAAAGTGATAAAATTGGCTGTGATATATAATACCTGATTAGATGCTAATCAGTTATTTTCCAACTGATCACAAAAGAAAATTCATGTCATTCACTTGAATCTATGGCATCATACTTTCCGTCACTTCAGGGAAAAACATTTCTATTCTATACTGAATTTCCTGGAAACTTTTGCACTCAAACCCTAGCACCCATACAGAACAATACAACATTTTTATAAAACAATTATTCATTTCTATAAGCATATACAAATTTTACACCATTATTCACGTATATTACACTTAGTGTTTTTTTTTTTTTTGGTTCCTGACAAGACGGTGTGGAAGCCATCATTGATTGTGCTCTTAGGGTAAGAGAAGGATTAATTATAATATCCTCAATTGTGTCATAAGCAGACAGATCGGCTGGAGAGGCTGAAGAAGTTCAAACCAGGTCAGGGCTCAATTCCTAACATAACCCACTAATTTACAAACATTTTTCAAAATTAAAAATCCTCCACTGCCTTGTATTTTCCATCCAATAATTTGTGCCGTTCAACGGAAATTATACTGCAACAGAGAAATCAACATTATAAACCAATCAATGAACCATAACAAGAGTAACAAAAAGTATAGGAAACAACTGAGGAATAAACAAAAGACAAACCTGTTAAATACATCAAGTAATGAAGAGCACTGTGAATACACTCGTATCTTTACTATCTCAAGTAGAGTTCAAGAAGTTGCAGATATTGTATCATCTGAGTCAACCTTCAACTGAAAAGCCGTGACAAACAGACTGATAAGAACAAGAGTGCAAGCAAGATTATTATTTCTAAGAAAAAGACATTGAGCTTACTATCTTCAAATGATTCAGCAAGGAACCATGTAACATCTTTTTGAGCTTGTCACAGTGATCTACCATGTGACCCATTCTGATTGATTCTTCAAGTTGGTATAGTAGCTGCTCAATAGTTGTGTACGGGAACCAAAGAGCAAAAGGTCTCTTCCTTTTAACTATATCTGCCGGTCTCTGTAGAATGTGGACATAAGCAACATAAGTGAATGCACAACAAACAAGTATGATCATTGTATATTGTATCTGCATCATGAACATAGATGATGGATCACGTGCTGCATAAATTTTGCTCGAAGCAACCACACTGAATAAATCATGCACATTTATGTTCTTTTATCCAATGTTTTAAAAACCGAACCAGATATCGAACTGGTGAAAACTGAGTCATGGTTCAAATTGCTTTAAACTGCTTAAACCGGAACGGAACAGGGTTCCAAGCATAGACAGTGCCGGTTCACAGCACATCTGGTTGAACTGTCCGTTCAGTTATACAAACATTGGGAACTCTAATGATAAAAGTGATTGAATGTGAATATCATACAGGCTGAGCAAATGATTCTATCTAATTCTGATGATGACAATAATAAATCCAATCCATAATAGTAAAAATAGTTTACCATTGAAGCAAATGATTCTATGTACTCGAGTAAAAGATAAGTAGCTTCTGCATATCGACCATAGTTGACATAAAGCTGAAACAAAGATGCAGGATTCGATTCTCGGCCAGTCATCCCCCACATCCTTTCCTTTTGACCCTCCTGTTAAAAGTGACAAGACATTAGCCATAATAGAGTAGTTTACTGATATGCCCTTCATTTTATCTTTCTATTCTGTTATGCTGAGCTGTCAGGTTTGTTAGTGGTGTGCTGTTAGCTTGTTATGCGCCTCACACCTTTTCTGTTTTGTATCACATGGCTATATATAGTAGCCTCTTGTATTACTGTTCATCATATAATACAATGAGAGTTTCTTTTCATTCTCTCTCTTTACCTAATTCTATCAAGCCATGTAAATAATATCATACAAAATCCCATATTATAGCAGCCAAGGTTGCACGGTGAAGGAAAAAACTGTATCCCTCATACTGTGTGGAACAGATACAGGATGTGTTAATCAAGATTGTTTAGTTCAGTCTAAATTAATTTCAGTCCAAGCTTGTGATCAAGAGACGGGCAAAAGGATATAAGGAGGCCTGGATGTTAGCACATTAATTTTTTTATAAATATAAGATTGAATATCAACATTTACCACATTTTATATATGAACATTCTGAAAAAGGACAAACTTTTAAAGTGAAAGCACTTATATTTGACATATATAACACTGTTATGCAAGTGAAACTAGATTTTATGCTAATGATCAAATTGGCAAATGTAACATTTTTAATAAGAACTCTTGACTTGTTTAAAATGTGTCAAAAGATAATAGGACATAATAGTAAATGAGCATGTTTAATTCGTCACGATTTGAATAGGGTGAAACATACCCATTGTCATTCAGAGAATACTAACACGCCAAAGCTGGTACTTCCACAGGGTACAGACTACACTCTTAATACTAGTGTCAGACTACACTCTTAATACTAGTGTCTAGGATTGTCAAAATTGAAATATAATCTTAAGATTGGCCAATAGTGCAAACATGTACATCTTACAATCCTATCTAATAAATCAAGAAATATTTAACTGAACTTGGATTGAAAATGCATTAGCTGGTTGTTGCAACACTACACTCTTAATACTAGTGTCTAGGATTGTCAAAATTGAAATCTAATCTTAAGATTGGCCAATAGTGAAAACATGTACATCTTACAATCCTATCTAATAAATCAAGAAAGATTTAACTGAACTTGGATTGAAAATGCATTATCTGGTTGTTGCAATACTACACTCTTAATACTAGTGTCTAGGATTGTCAAAATTGAAATCTAATCTTAAGATTGGCCAATAGTGAAAACATGTACATCTTACAATCCTATCTAATAAATCAAGAAAGATTTAACTGAACTTGGATTGAAAATGCATTAGCTGGTTGTTGTAACAGCAAACTCAGTCACAATCTCAGAACTTAAGATAAAGTTACAAGCGAACTCAAAATTTGAATGACATCCGTTTTTGACAAACATAAAACTAAAACAGAAAGAAAAAAACACTAAGGTGAAAACATAAAGTTACAAGTAGGATCTGAACAAGGCATGAGATAGCAGCAAAGGTGAAAACACTTTGCACAGATATTATTTCAATACGGCATGGGAAGAATAAAAGAATAGAAAAACACCACAACCAAGTATATTATGTGATGCTGACTTGAAGGTGAAAGGTGTTACAGAGTGTCATAAAAGTTCTACACGTACATGCCCTAATTCTCGGTATGAATAGTTATTGGTGCCTTGTATTCTATCAAATATAATTGGTATTCATATTTTTTTTTCTACTACTTTGCCTACATTCTTATATCAACTTTAAAAACAAATATATTTATGTGATTGATTTTAGGTATAGTTCCAAGAACAGGAATCACATAACACGTCTTAGAGAAACATTACCAAAACCGGTTATTAATTTATTTATTTTTTAAAAAAAGCAGGTGATAGGTATCCTTTTGAATCAATAAACACCAATCAGTGTCTCATCCTAGAAAATTACCTTGAACAATTGAACAAGCCAAAGAGGCAATTCAATCTTAGGATCTGCTCGAAGAAGAGTTCCAGCAACAATAACCGGCAACCTTCCATGAAAGTCCTTATACTTCTCCTGCAATTTTCATGCAGTTTCAAAGAAAAAAATGAACCAAGGACACAGAACAATGTGATTTTTTTTATTAAAAAAAAAATAAAAGAACAATCAGAGCCATCCCACTAAAGAGAAACTAAGTATCCAGAGACTAGAGAAATATAATATTACACGGGAAACACCGATTAAAAAAAACATCTATGCAGCTGAATGATGTTCAAATGAACATTGTTTTACTGCCACAGAGCAAGGTATACTGTCTCCAATGCGATAAATTTTTAGAGGTTAAAGTTCTTCCCTGGTCTTGTCAACAAAAAATCCTCTCCGCGCCCTTTAAATGTAAGGGGAAAATACTAGAATCATAAGACTTGCTTATATCCAATTTTATATCCAATTTTGTCTAAGCAACTAATCTATATTTATTCACATGTAGTCTCAGACACCTCATCCCACACCTTTTTCCCATGAGTTTGATTCAGCCCATACCAATTTCCGGCATAAAAAAAACACCAAGCATACTTTGTATCAACACAACTACCAGAGATGACAAAACTTGAGAAAAATACAGAAGTGGGTTAAGGCAAAAATAAGGTCAGAAACATTTTCTATAAAAATTTCTCCAATCACAACCCCTCCCCAACCAACATTTCTAGACTGGATGATACAGTAAAATCAACTAAAGGCCAACATAGAAAGAGATAAAGATACTGACTGATGATACAGTAAAATCAACTAAAGGCCAACATAGAAAGAGATAAAGATACGAACAAGGTAAAGCTTGAGAGTTGCCCAACGACTATTTCTGTCAAGTTGTGGAGCTGTAGGAACTGTAACAGGTGAACCATGGACAACCATCTCAAGCTTTGATGATGTCAACAAATGACCATGTTCCCTGAAAATCATCATAAACATTTATCAATAATACAATGCACAATAACCATCAACACGAACAGTTAAGTGAAAATTTGAAAACAAGTAACAAAATATTAGATAAGTAAAATAATAACAAAAGGTAAACCACAAGAATAACTGATAAGCAACAATAAGCCGGGTATCTTATTTCAAGAATACACAAAAAAAAACTGCCTGAAAGGTAATGATAGGTAAACTTACTCAATCCAAGTGGACTCTACTTTATCAAGACAGCATTTTATAGCCATTTCAGATAAAACTCTTTCCAATTCCCTAAATAGAAGGACAAAGTCACAGATATAAGCATGTCAATACATATCTATAAGCAAAGAAAAACGCACAAATTGTGCACGGTGTAAACCTCTTCAGTCCGGAACCCTTGAAAAATCTGAGAAGGATTGTAAAAGCCATATCATATAAATTGTTTTGGACAAGAAGATCAGCCAAATCTGATAGGGCACCGGGTTTTCCTTGAAAATGAAAAAAAGGTAATACAGTTCAAAATTCTATTAAATGAAAGCACATTATTATATAATAACTTCAATATCATCAATCACCCTGGAAGCAGTCCTAGGCCACAGAGACAATTCAACAACAAAAACACACATGCACAGAGACTTACCAGAAAATGTCCACTTGACATTTACTAGTGACAGCATATACTCTGCAGAAGTTAGCACAAACTCGTTCTCAAGTTTTTCAATATCAATAGCAGATTGCCCCTTTTGAGTCTCAGCATCATTATCAGCTGTTGCAGCAAATTAATGAAAATGATATCATGACTTCTTCAATAAACATTAGTGCAGTTGTTATCATGATGAAAGAAGAAATTAATTAAGGCAGAAGAGATGATTACAAAGAGATAATATTATAAGGAAAGAGAACTAGAAAAAAAGAAAATAACATTAGTGCAATTGTTTTAATGATGAAAGAAGAAATTATTTAAGGCAGACGAGATGATTACAAAGAGATAATATTATAAGGAAAGAGAACAAGAGAAAAAAAAAATAACGGTAACACCAATGAAACATAGTTACCCAATCCCTCAACATATCCATCAAGGTTACCTAAACAACCTAATATTAGCATAGATGTGAAGTACATGCTATCCAGTATATAGATTTAGCATATAAGAATCCATTCTTCCCTAAATTTCATTTTGTTAAAAAATTTGGAGAGGGAAAATGTTCATATAACATCATAATTCATAATGAAATGATAAGTGCATAACAAGCAGTATGACTTTTTTGTTGAATTACTTACAATATTCATCCGGTGTTCTTTTAACTTTCTTACTTGGATAACATTCACTAGTAAGAGAATTGTGGTCAGTCAACGAATCAATCCATGCATATGCAGGATGAACAAGATGTAATGCATTGACTGCAGCAGAGAGTGCATTCAGCCTCTCTTGCAACATCATGGAGCTTCCTTGGTTATCTTTTAAAGCTGCTTCAGTTTTCAAACGAGCAGAATACATGTACATGTAGTTTGCTGCCCGTCGCCAATTATGCTGATGTAGTTGAAATGCATAGAGCAACTTATACAAGTTTGGCTTTGCAGAAATGTCTGATCGTTCAGCCTGCATATTCCATAGTGAAAATGAAACCACATTCAAGAAAACAGAAAAATTAACATCAGTCAAAGTGTTCAGTCAGACCATACCTTCCATGCCAGCTCTTGTTCTACTTTTTCCACTAAACCAATAAGGGGAAGTTTGTTGCTGCAAAGAATCTGTGGGGAAAAAACCAATGAAGATTAGGGGAAAATACAATTTAGAATATGAATGAAAAAGTATAAATTTCTGTTAGAAAATTACTAACATGCACTATCCTTTTAATACACTCCCACACACAGCAGATAGTAACATATAACTTTCAACATTTTAAGCGAGGAATAACAGCATTCTAGTATTAGAAAAATAGGGAAATATACCAAAAAATCATTTGCACAACAGGAAACTCATGCACAGACTTACACGTATTTACAAATTACAATGCTGTAAATAATGTAAAAGGCACTAGTGGAGTATTATTACTATGTCATAAACTTGTGTGCTTCCATTAAAATACCACTTAGGATTATCTAACTTCAACTTAGTCATGATAAATAAATATTACATTAGTCAACCATTGAGGACAGAGCCATCAACATTTTCCAAAAGGGATGATATTAAACTAATAAAAACATTAGTTAGAGCTCAGTTAAAGGACAGTCGGAAGACCTCATCAAAGATTCTCTGACCTTTATTGCACCTTGTTCATAAAGAACAATTATAAAACGCCTCAGACAGATGTATTTGCTCTCCTCATCTGGATTTGAAATTATTGCACAGTATGCATCATAATACCGTCCAAGATCTAATGCAAATATGAAAACATTAGCCCATAACCGTCCCTTGATGGTTGTCACTGATTCGTTAGCAGAGTTGTCCATGCACTTTTCATCTTTCATATGCAGAGCCTCGTCAACTTGCTCAAGTGCAGCAAGAGCAAACTGGTAAGCACCTTCACTAATGTTATAACGTTCAAATAACTGCATTGCCCATTGATAGTATTGAAGCTTCCACGCCGCAATCGATGTACAACCACCTGTATTAAAACCACATATTGATAAGTAACTAAAACTTAAGATTCAGATTGCTTAAGATCATTGGACTTGTGCTACAGGGATACCCACTAAAACCAAGATGCGGAATTCCTACGTCGACCGATAAACTCTGAAGAGCCCCAGATGCACCATTTCCAGATGCAGACCTGCAATTAAAACCAATAAATAGTTATTGTTCACAGAATTAACGCAACTGCAATGAAAACCAAATTATATTATTGATATTGGTAAGAGAGAGAAAAATACAGCAAGTAAGCCCAAATTCTCCCATCCAAGGCAGGACCCCAAACTATAAGCTTCTTTTTCTTCTGTTTTTTTTTTGTGTGAGGCAGCAAATTTTTACCATACAACAATTCATTGATGGAAAGATTAAAAGTTACTTAAAGGTCATATTACTAATATTTAAAAATATCATAAGATTTTATATGTTAATCTTCACAACTTAAGAATGATCTCATTGTCTCAATTTGCTCCTTTTACTCTCTTAAAATAACATGCACACATGAAGGCTGTGGTGCATAAGATTTCATATTTGACAATTAATCAAATTACTGTCGTCAAAATAAAACAAAACAATCATCAAACTACTAACTGAATACACTAATATGGTTCCTCAATTTTTTATTCCAAGTCTTCTTGCCCTTGTTCATCTGATTCTCCTTTTCATCTATTTTGATGTACTCTATTAATTTGCATATGTGCTATTTTTGCTATAGGTCATATATTTTTGTTTACAGTAAATCTAACTCAGAAATTTTCGTTACACTTGAGATCTAATACACCGTAATTATTTTTATAGCTATTAACACATAATATAAGATCAAGTGGCTTCAACTGTGAATGTGATCATATAATTCTGGAGATCAAGCCAAATCCAAAAATGTGATCTGGTATTGTGGCGGACAATGTGTTTGGGAATAGATCACTTGAATGGATAATTCCACCACTCTGATTGAGGTACCCTTTTATTTTATATGAAAAAAAAGAAAGAAAGCCGGATTTGATTTCAAATTGGCTACATTTTCCTTCCTGATTTGATTTTCTGATTCATGTGGGTTCAATGTAAACTACTCTGTTTCTTAGTTCCAGTGTTTCAAACAAGCATACAAACCACGGAGTAACTCGTGGAACTCCGCCGATTTTCCATAAAAAACGGTTACCCAGTGGATCTCAATGACTCGGAGTTGTGCACTGGCTGGACGTAAATCGCTGCAACTTTCATTATATCGAGGTAGAAGATGGTTGGTTCCAAAGGAAATACCAAGGTACTGGTTGAAAACATTAGCAGAGGAATCTAAAATGCTTTGAAGAAAAGATATAGTAGACGAGAGGTATATTATTTTGTTTTAAATACATGCGAGAGACGATAAAAGGGAAATATAGCACCTTAAAAAATGGAATAATAATTGATGGCTCATGAAGAAGTGGTTTTCACTTTGAGGAGTGGATGGCATTTGGC
The DNA here is from genome assembly GCF_029867415.1 of Vicia villosa. Classification (NCBI taxonomy): domain Eukaryota; kingdom Viridiplantae; phylum Streptophyta; class Magnoliopsida; order Fabales; family Fabaceae; genus Vicia; species Vicia villosa. The sequence continues at coordinate 167,838,605 of NC_081180.1, forward strand.
AGTGTGTGGCTTAAAATGGTGTGCAGAGATGGGGAACAGTCTGTTTATGCTAGTGGTTAGTATAGACATTCAGAAATAGTAAAAAAATGTCTTAAATTGAGTGAGCTTGTGTACTGAGAATTGTATAAATTTGACACTCCCACTATATTCAAAACTAACATTAGAATCTCCAATTTTGACTACCTTGAGTAAGATGGCTTTTGTTTAGATCTTCTCCTTATCAAAACTAAATTAAAGCTCAAATCTAGACTAAAATTAACCAATATCATGTAACTACTTGACCAAGTGATCAACTCGTAGGCTGAAAATGTAAGTCTACACAATGCAAGCAAATCAGAGGATAATAACTGTACCTAAAGAAACATCGAATGGCATCCGAAATTTTTTTATCCTTCTGTGCTGCATGCAATTCATACTGCACCTGTGCAAGTAGGCAGCATCCCAGAAGATGATGACGTATGCACCATCCACCATCATCATCTTGAATACTTTGGGATGTTTTCTCCTTTAGCAAATGTGTTTCCGCCATCATAAGCAATTGCTTTTGAAACATTAGCAAGTTGAAATATTAGATAGTTTCAGTATAGATAACTAACTAGAGTAAAGAAACCATGCGAAGCAATCAAATCCCATTATGGGATAAGAAAAGTGAAGGCAAGTAAATAACCTCAGCAGCACAATACTGGTCATGCTTGAAAAGGATAAATGCAAGATCAATAGAACGACTCAAGAACGTAGAAGATCCACCATCTTGGCCCCAAATGATCCAACTGATGAAGTCCCTCATCCTATTCATAGAGCTTGGCATACTTGAAATGCATTCTGAAGAAAAGTGGCTATGGTCTATAGATGAACCTCCAACATTCAGCAAGAAAATAAAAGCCAGTGTTAAGTCACATCTGGCAAACTTCTCATTCCATATTTGTTTCCCCATGTTGTTATCTGTATTTATGAGCAAAAAAAGTTAGCATAATATTGGTGGCAAGGCTTATGCGATCAATTTAGTAAACCACAAAGGTAAATGTTAATACACGGCTCTATTTACCCAGTTCTACCAAATCCCACTCACTTTTACAACTACTCCCTTTTAAGTTTAGAAGGATGTGATAAATGAAGGAATGTAACTGAAAATGAGCGGATGTCAAGGAAAAAGATTGAGTGGATTTCTATAAAAGACAGATTGTTATTTCTGCCAATGTGAAATAGGGAATCATAAATAAAATTATGCAAGACAAAGAAGACCATAAAACAGTTGTGGTTTGATAGCCAGAATAAGAGATAGGATATGATAACCTATATACAATTTGTTTAACCTATGAAGCATGGGTACTACAAATTTAAAGATGACTGTGCCCAGTACCCACTATACATTGGATACTCGTTGGTTTGCACCATACAAACAAATTATACGAGCATGCAAACTGGATACATGCAAGTACTCTTTGGTTGCAAACAAGCCCATACACACAGTCCGATAATTAAAAATACTGTTTTGTTCAATAAATAAATGGAAAAAAAGGCATGTCCACCTTTCGTTGATAATGTTTCTATTTTCTCTACTACACAGTGGGCTCTTTCCTGATTGCCTACTATTTGAATATTATTTCCATATTTTAGAAAAGTCTTTGGCAATGTAGTTCATTTTCATAATTCAAAGACAACCGTGCAAAATTTCATTTATGTTTCATGATGAAAGCAATTTTTGGGAAACTATATTAAGAATCTGATTTATCTTTTTCCTTTGAATTTTGTGTAAGGATTGAGGAGTGATCATGTGAGCATTTGCACCTTTATTATGATAATTATGGGACAACCATGGGAAATTGGCAAAAGTGATAACACTATAGAGAAAAACTAAAGTCTCGCCTTATAAGACGGTTATGAGATTTAGTTAGCCCCAAAACCTAAGTATTGGCGTCTATCTTAGATCTTATTATGGGGCAGAACATTATTCATGGACCAACCCCAATAGTGTTGGGCATTTGAGGTGGCTGGGAAAATGCTCACCAGCCCAAATTGATTAGAGATTAGTCCAAAATAGAACTTTTAAAGTATAAGCAACTTACCTTAGAATTACAAGTCAGTTTGGTAGGGTTAATTTTGGCCCAATATTACAAAATACAATGTAAATAAATCATAAAACCTACCTATTTGCAATGATGAAAGTTTTGAATGGAAGTCCTCTGTAACAGCTGGTGCGGCAGGTGTGATGGCAAAAAAGATGATGACCAACCACTCAAAAATAATTTCTTGAAGCATCGGAACTAACTCAAGCTGTATTTTGGTTAAATCATCAGGTGACAAGTGGACCTGCGAGAAACAATTTATCTAAAAATATCAATATGAGATGTACAACATTAATATCTACATTGAGACTGCAACTATCTAGCAAAAATGATTTAATTATAGCAGTTTATGCTTTATTTTGTATTTTGGTTGTAACTAGAAATAAATAGGAAAAGACGAGATGTATTTGGTCATTATAGAATAATTGAGTTGTTCTTTGGATGGGGAGTAATCCAAGGCTTTCGAATCTCTAGGAAAACCAAGTATGCTGTTGTACTATCTGTTAGTGCGTCATTTGTATTATCAATTATAATTATTTAACTTACACTCTGTTGAGGATTATATCTTGAGTAGTATTACATATAGTTATCGGAAAATTGCCCCACATTACTAATTTACTATGTTTTCGAACCAGTTCTAACATTGAATTCCGCTTATCTAAAATTAGTAAAGTGAGCAAATCAAGGGTTGTTATTTCTTCAAACTGATGATTTGGTAAGGTATACTTAAAATATTCACTTCTGATTTCTTGATTAATAAATGGTACATAATACTCGGTATACCCTCTAAAGTGAATTGTAAACTCTAGAGGAGTCAAGTCCTTTAGAATTTGGATTCAGTCTAACTTAACCCTACAAAACAACTTATAAGGTGAGGGATGCTTCCCACTTATCATTTCATTTTCAGGTCATATCACTTATTAGACTCTTAACAGACTTTTATGCCCAGGACAAGATATCTTGGCGTGAACGTATCTTGGATAGACTAAGATATCATCTTAAATTTTGGGTTTTGTTTACAAAACTGACCTGTAAGGTGGGACTAAATATCATTCCACTTATAAACTCATTTTCAAATGCATAACATCTAATGTGGGACTATTAACCGGATAAAAAAATTTATTTCCGCGTTTTTAACATATCCATACTGAAACAAAAAATTAGGTCATTGGGGCATTGAGCCCGTAACAACAACCAACCAACCAAGCCATAAGCCCAATAAGTGGGGTCGGCTACATGGATCAAGTGACCCCAATGTATTCAGTTGATCTAGTGAGTCAGTTTGCCAACAGCTCAAGAAATGACAAACATCAGACTCAGATCAAGTACATCAAGCGCAAAACTTTCAAAATTAATATTAAATGAAGGAAAAAATATAGAAATTCTGGTGAGAATTTCAAATAATTTTATTTAATTTGAAAATAATTTTAATTAAGTAATGTTTGTATTAGAAACAATTGCACGAGATATACGCTGGTAGGACATAGAAGATTGGATAACTAGGTAGTTAAAAGTTAGTTAGTAAGTTATTAAGTTTTTTAGGTGTTTGTTAAGAGATGTCATTGATAATCAATTTGGTTTTACAAATGGGGGATCAATCATGGAAGTGATTTACTTACTATGACATGTGATAGAGCGATATCGAATGGATAAAAAAGACTGTACTTAGTTTTCATTGATTTGAAGAAGGCATGTGATAGTGTCTAGAGGTTTTGTGAAAAAGTCCCAAGTAGAAAGGGGTAGGGTTGCCTAAATTCGAGTTATCAAGGATATGTATGAGGGGATATCGACTAGTATGTACGAGGACACGGAGTGGAGCTACAAATGATTTTCTCATAACAATAATATTGCACCAAGGTTTACCTTAAGCTCTTATCTTTTTACTTTAGTTTTGAACGCAAAAGCTAGTACCAAGATGCACGCTTTTTGCAAATAATATAGTCCTACTTAAAGAGTCAGAGAGAGTCGAGAGAGTCGAGAGAGTCGGAGAGCGAATTTAATGGGAGGTAAGAGAAGGAGCCTTAGAAGCATATGGAATGCAATTTCCGCAAAAGACGTAGCATTTCTAACTTAGAGGTGAAAGTTGGAGATCATATCATACCACATTACCACAAGTTACAAGGTTTAAATATCTTGGGGCTATAGTACAAAACAACATAGAAATAGAAGGAAATCTAAACTATTAAATTCAAGAAAAAGTACTGCTTAAGCTGACAGAATTTTATCAGACAGCTGTAAGATCAGGGAAGTTGTATAGGACAGAGTGTTAGGCAGCAAGGAATAACAAAGAAATAAATTTCACTTGTCCACCTAAAACCTTAAGGTGATAGGTGTGTGGGTTCTCTCACTTATAAAGTGTCCATTCTTCCCTTTTCTAACCAATGTGGGACTTCTTCCTCACACTTGATTCTCAACATAAATTAAGGGTAGCAGAGATGAGGAAGTTGAGTTGGATGTGTGGTAAGACTAGACGGGATAGGATTAGAAATAATAGCATTAGAGAGAGTTAGGATAGCTTCTATGTAGAAAGACCGTGGAAACTCGGTTTAGATGGTTTAGGCACGTAGAGAAAAGACTTGTAGATTCTATAGTAAGGAGAGTAGATTAGATGGAGGGTAGTGAAATCACTATATACAAACGAAGATCTAGAAACACTACAAGAGAAACTATTAAAAAGATTTAGAGATTAACAAGTTGGATAGAAATATAACATATGATAGAGCATTATAGCATCGTTTGATTCATGTAACCGACCCTGCTGAGTGGGATACGGTTTTGTTGTTGTATCATGTTAAATTAGACAATATTTTCAACTAACGGATGCTCACAATAATAAATAAAAAAATTAAAAAAAAATAAAGGCAATTGCACAAAAGGAATACAGGAAATGTCTATAAACTTACCTGACCACTGACGTCCACCAAATAGCTTAAAAACAGGAGAAAGTCCCAGGCAGATTCAAACATCACTTTTGCAATTTGATATGAAGAATGTACCATGATCGAGGAATTTATGTTTGATGACATTTCAGTATCAAACTTAAGCATTTCTTTCTGCGGAACCAGAAATTTTAGTAAACCCTCAATTACATTTAAAATCTTGCCCCATGAAGAAGTTTTTTTGTACAGGCCTTGAAGAGACAAAAACATATCAACAGAGAGTTTTCTCAAACTTCTATGATCTGTTAGTTCCTTTTGCAGGAATATTGTATGATCCCCAGATGTAGATCTTCGGGGCACTGCACCTGATATACAATAACCAGTTTCAAGAACCTTCACTATACAGTGGACAATATCTTCAGAAGAGATCACCGGTGCAGTTAAAAGTGACTCATAAAATATAGAAGAAGCAGTTTTGCCCAACTGTTGGCTGAAACTCGTGACACATTTAAGCAATTCGATCAGAATTTCACACTCAATATCATCATCAAATAAATCCACAATGCCTGTGAGCTCACTAACTTCCTCCGAAGAGCCTACAGAATTTAAACAAAATTCATTTTAAGGAAAGCAAATGAAAATAAAGTCTGAGTATAAGGAGCAAGTTAATTGAAAATATCGAAGAAAAAGCCAGGTACATTGTTATAATGTAAAATTCATAAAAAAGGAGACGAGAAAGTGAAATATTCATAATTATTAATTACCTTCTACAATCCGCTCAATATCTTCCAGAGACCGAAAAAGTGAAACTGATTTTTTTCTTATTAAACCAACAGCAACGGTAGAGAAATCAACAAGCAAGCCATATGATGCATTGTTCTTGCCCCAATTATGGAAATATCGGGCAAAAAAACATTTCCAGCAATGCACTATAGACACTTTTTCAGATCCAACCTATCACATAAAAATCCTGTCAATATACAACTTCTCCAAAATTAAAGGGTAGGGAAATGCAAAGAGGGAGATGAGAGAGATTTAATAAATATGGACAAAAACCTCATGTTCAATAAGTGAAAGTATCTCCTTTTTTAGTCCATCTACAGTTAATGTTTGTAACTCGGATTCACTCAAATGCCTGTTATACTCAGCCAGAGTTGCAAGCAAAGCAGCATTATGATGAACCCCTGGAAGCAGCAGCCTTCTCAAAAAAATAGAAGATACAAAAGGCAAAATATCATCCTGCAGAAAAGAAGTAACTAACAGTCATACACTTGTAATAATAACTCCCCCTTTTATTTACAAAATATCTTTAAGAATATAAGAACTCCCAGCATGATAACAGTATTGATACAAAAAGTTTTTTTAGTTTACCGCCGCTACCTCAAAGCATCAATCAATAGAGTTCATTTTCAACATTTTTTATAAATTAAATTTCAGAAGCGATAAAAGACAAGTTGCTTCTACAACCACTAGTACACATGGACACACACTTTCCCGAGTAAATGTTGCACATCCAATAGAACTAACCACTTGAATTGATACATACAGATTTCCTATCATGAAAGTTTAGGATAGAAATTCCAATTTCTTTCAATATACATTATTTACAAGCACCTAGAGTGTTTGAATGAAAACTATCAGTTTGTTCTTTGTGGAGTAACCATCTATATGTAAAATCATAATTGACAATAGAAAAGCACGGTACACATGAACAAAGTGCAACCAAGGCATATAGACGCATTCAGTGAACTGGGAAACATAAGTCTCCCACTAATAACAAAGGCCTAGACTGCCACAAAAACTTTTTAGATTAAAATAATAAATGGTGCAATACCTTTGAGGATGTAAATATTGAATGGGTTATCCGCAAAATTTCGTCTGCAAGATGTTCTGAATTTTGAAATAACTGATCAGCAACAAATTCTTCCTGTAAAGCATAAGAGAATGCTTCTACCCTGACAAAACAGATTAACAATTTAGCAAGAACAATGACTTTACCCACATTAAAAGATACAGTCGGGATTTAGAGTCTTGAACATGTGACACAGGAATAAAACTATATTAATCTTAACCACTAATTAACTTCTTTACAGGATTATTTTTTTCCTAAATCTGAAGTTGCCTATCACGATTTTAAATGTGAATGTGTCATCCTAAAATCAATTTAAACTGCATTGAATGTAACACAATGCACATGACAATCTTTTCATTTCAGAAATTTAATTTAAATTAATAATATGGTGACAACTTATAAATTAATTGGATTCATGAAAAATGTCTCCTAGACAAATCATGCCGCGTTAGCACTCTAACACCGACACCTCTGAACAAAGGCGTTTGTGGTGCCCAACACGTGCCAATGTCCAACACCGACACATGTGATTACGTTTAACTTATTCATTTTTTTCAAATTATCGGTGTCAATGTGTCAGTGTTTGAGTCAGTGCTTCATAGAGTGTTAGCGAGAACCAGATCTTGCCTATGGATAAAGATAAATTAACCACTATCAATTGACAAAAGTTTAGCCTTTTTCAAATTGACTAGTAAATTGATAGACCAATGGAGATATTTATTCCTGGTTTATACTACAACCACTACTATGTACCAGCCTCCCAGCCTCTTGCAAGTGAGGAGATCACCCTCTTGAAAAGCAGAGTAAGGCTGTCCCTATAACAGGCCCATACTAAGCCTGACTATTCTTTTGTAACTTGCATGGCACAGGTTGCTCTTTTTAGTACTAACCTACTATGAAAATATGCTCAAAATCAAAAGAGCAGCATAATTTAAAAGATAAGAAAATTTTACATACTCATCAATATTTGTAGTCAACAAGTGTGATACTAATTCATTATCCTTCAGTATCCATATCTTATCTGACACTAGTTTAACGTCAAGGCATCGTCCCTGAATAAAATGAAAGTGGGCTCATAAGTAACAAATGAAGCAAAAATTTAAAAAAAAAAAATCACATCCAATTCAAGCTTATTGAAAAAGCCAGCAGATTACCTCCTCCAAAGGAATATTTTGTACTGAAGGCTCCAAAGAAAAAACAATTCTGTCCTTAAAATTATATAGGATGCTATGTAAAGAGATAGTCTCCAAGTTTTCATCCTAGAGCAATAGAAACAAAACAAATCAACATGTAATATTGATTCCTAGAACAGTTAAACAACTGATGCTTCTCCATTTCTTGTTTTCTATTACTGGTAAAGGCAAAATACTTTTCAGAATTAAACAAATCCTTGAGATGTCTCTCCATTTTAAAGCGGGTACACTAAAACTGTATGCAAAACATAACAACTCTTCCAATTAAACCAAAATAAATAATAAGAGAAATCATATTCAACATAATTGCAGGAGAAGGAAAAACGGAAGAACTGAAGAAGAACCACATAGTGACAGAAAACAAGTGATGAAATGAAAATATGAAGCATCAAGTTAAAGATAGGAGCGAAATGACTTTCTAAAGTTTGGTCGATGTGTTTGATTGATGAAAAAAAGCTTGTGAACTAAAACAAACAATGTGCCACAAGCTCTAGACATCGGTTAAATGACTCAGATTGAGACATCACCGATCTAACTCATTAGCTAGTGTGATTAACATAGATTTATGCAAGGATAGAGGCGCATGATAATGAATATGGGAATTTAATAATATTAAGAAAGAGATTCTGTCACATATCAAAATTTTAAGCAGAAATAAGAGTAAAATTTTGGCTAATTTATTACTTCATAATTATTCTAGTCTATATCACCAAAGTTTATTTCATTTTCAACAATCAAAGGCAAAAACATAACATTTTAATTTGTATTAGACAAAATACAGTTCTTTGAAACTCAAAACCAAACAATAATTATCAAAGTGAAGGTATTCTTACTGGACCTATGTCTCAAATTGCAACTTATTTTAAGCCATGGTCCTGATTTTTCTTATTTTGCTCGTTTAAACCCAAAGTATAGATCACAAACAAACAGTAATTCTAGGATAAGACTGCAGTTATTTTCTAAATATGCAAAACAGTAATGATAGGATACAACTGCAGGGTTATTTTCTAAGAGCATTATAAGATATGGTAAACACGGCCAACATTGTAGATGCGCATCTGTATTTAAAAAATGAGTATGAAATAACAATGCCTTAAATTTTATACCGATGTATGTCTGTACAAGATTGCAAAAGGAACTATGTTTGAATTGGGGTCAGATTGACCCACCCACAACCTTAAAAAGTTAGCACCTGAAAAGCAAACATTGAAGTTTTAGAGCATGCATGCGTTTGTGAATACAGATCAGCAAGGAGAGTGTAATATATGACTAAACAAAGAGAGATCACATGCAACTAACTTTCAAAAAGAGACAGTGTTCAACATTCCCAACCCCAAAAAATAAGAGAAATAAAAAAATGTCTAGCTTTTGCTTCCTATAATCCATTCCTAGTTTATTGCATTATTACAAGAAAGGAAGTTTATACTTTATACAGTGCCCTGTGATGCTTCCATTTAACATATACCCCTTAAAAATAATGCTCAACATTTGATCACTTCCTGCCTAGTTGAAATACAAATATAGCTATGTTGTGACTTGTGACTAGCGGCACTAAAGCAGAGCAAGAATGGGCCATGGCACAATGTTAAACAGTGGTTATCCGTGTTTTACATTAGCAGTTGTTAAATGGTTGGTGTTTGAAACTGTTGAAATACGAGAGAGAAAGAGACATTTGGGTAAACCGTGTGACCGAATAGCACTACGGAAGTTCTATTAAAAAGGGAATTACACAATTAATTGTATTAATTAAATAAATAAACTACGGTATATTTAAAGAATATGTTATGGAATATTCTATTCTAAATATATACAAATATCAACAGTAATGTCATAAGATATATCTAATTCTAACTTTTTAAGGATTGTTTTATCATTTGCCAGTTTAAGTTTACATTGCCCTACCTCTCATAGTATTGTTAATAACGGATCGCGGAAAATATCGGATCGCCATAAAACCCGATATGAGAAATATCGGATATCGTAACGGGCAAATAGCGGAAAACACAAAGGCAGTTAAAATAAATAATTATATATAAAATGAAACATGAAAAACGTATAAAAGCTACTAACTCACACCAACTAATATTACCTCTTCACATTCACTTCTATTTTCGAGACTACTAAGATTATGTTAATATCCATACAGCTCTCCACTTTATTATTACTTCACCTCTTCACATTTTCACTTGATTTCTTCACATTTGCACTTGATTACTGTGCTCCTCTTACCTCTTCACACCTACTTACTAATTATTACTGCCCACCTATTACTGTCCACCTCTTCACCTCTTCGTAGCCTACTTTTTCCTTCCACCTCTTCACAATCAATTATTGTTTAATATAACTTATTAAAAAATTGATCAGAAAAATATAAATTCTGATATGAAATTCAAAACCGGTATACCGGTATATAAAAAACGGCCGATATGCGGATCATCGCGAAATTGAAACGGGATATCGGATTTCGTATTGGATAGGCAAATTTCGATATGAAAAACCGGTATATCGGCGATATAACCGATATTTAACAACAACTGCCTCTCATCCTATTCATTCACGGAAAAAAAACAAACACAAGAGACACTCTGTTTTTTGGTGTTTCTACGACTACATGGAACAGAAATAGCACGACAACTCTCTGTTTCAGGTGACAGCAGAGGCATTTTCCAGCACAGTGACTGTTTGTAGCACCAACCGTCACGTTCAGCTTCACTACCATTTCCTGGTTTTGTTTCTAGGTTCTCCCCCCTGTTTTTGACAACATTTGATCACCTCCCACTAGTCGAAATATTAAAATAGGTATGTTGTGACTTGTGAATAGCGGCACTATAGCCGAGCGAGAATGAGCCATGGCGCGATATTAAACAATGGTTATTTGTGTTTTGCATTAGCAGCTGTTAAATGGACGGTGCTTGTAATGTTTCTAATTATTTTTTGAAAATATCATTTTAAAAAATATGTTCGGCAGTTGAAAAAATAACGAATGTAAGACCAACGAGGTTTGGGTCTAGTAGAAGGGACTAGTGTCTTGAATAGGATTGCCTCCGGTGGAGGAAACCTATGGGGAACTTTAAAAAAATCATGATTTTTATAAAGGAGACGTGGAAAACACAAGTTGTTCATTTTATGCATAAAAGAATAAATTCATCAAGATGAAGAGAAAATTAAGGAATGGATCTCCCGTAATAATAAAGAAAAATATATAAGCAAATAATACCAAGATTAACTAGACAATGTTTATTAAACTTATGTGTGTGTTTTTTATAATCTATTCTTACTCGGTGCACTTCAGAAATCTACAGGAACTCAAAAGAACTAGTAGCCTAATACCATATACAACATACCATTTCTCTAGATTTCATAAACCAACAGGCCAAATTATGGAATCCCAAAACCCTCCATGTATAAGTCACTTGCAAGTTTCCCAATATCTCCCATTCATATAGACATGAATACTACAGAAATCAATGCTAAGTCCTCTTGAGTATGTGGAAGCCCAGATGATAACAGAGCAAGTATAACATAAATATAAAATAATAGTTAGAACTAATCCATGAGATAAACAATACCTGTCATTGTCATTCCACCCATGTTGTGACTAAAGACCCTGCTAAGAGATGCTAGATCCCAAATTCGTAATGTCCCGTCCAAATGAAGTGCAAACACAAACTTTCTCTCATACAACTCGGAAATTACCAAGTCTTGTACAGTACCCACCATTTTGCCCCTAGAAGACATTATTATTGAACATGTTATAATTCATAATTCGGGAAGGTTCAATCCGTAAAAGAGAAAGTAGATTAATAGACTGGAAAAGTAATTGAATATGATTTATTTTGATTATTAGGTGTTGGAATTAAGAAAGAGAATACCTTGATATTAAACCCCACAAGCGGCCAATTCCAGCTTCATCTCTCAGTTCATGCACAAAGCCTTCATGGAAAAACAAATTCACTATAAACCAGTAAAAACTGATAAAGAACTATCGACAAAACTCCAAACATGAATAAAATTTTCACATAGTAAAAGGTGAGATTATGCTACTATACAGCTGAACCAGACTCTTTTTTCCAATTCACCACCAAAATAGTAAATAAAACCAGCCTATATTAGCCTAGCCTATGAGAGCAATCCCATTACAATCTCAAGTTCCAAGTAACATACAACTCAGTGAATTAAATGCATGATTAGCGTGAAAGAAGTGAAACAGGGCAGTAGTAAACATGTAACATTTGCAGTTGTGCATACAGTACTAACTAAGGAACAAAGAGCTGAGCTAACATACCAGGAGCACTTGCATCAAGTCCTCCAAGTTGGAAACAGAAAACTGAACCATCAGCAGTGCCAATAACAAGACACCGAGCAGTTGCTGTTACAGCGGTTATTGCAGCATTATTTGGAACGTAATCACGTACATTAAGCTCTATAAGCTCATCCACTGGCAAAATAGAACAGGATGCATATGCAGAAACATTTCGAATTCGTAAAAGATAAGCCACCCCAGATACAGTCAACACGTAAAGCAAGTAAGGGAATCTAGAACTTCCAGTAATCTGCATCAACAATGAACACAGTTTCACTAACACACACGAACAAACAAACAATACTAAACAATGCACAATTAGACATAACTAGTGGCTAGGAATAAGCAAAAGTAACCTCGTTTTTGCAGATAAATGCAAAGGGGTATAACGCGTTGGGAAAAGTGAATCTGAGTCCTACACGAGGAAATTCTTTCGAAGCAGTGAGCTCGAGTAGCTCCAGAGTTTGAGGATGCGCCTTGTGAATTCTCCTGCTCAAACAATGAGTGAGGTTAGTGAAACGGTAAAATTTTCGAAAAAATTAGGGTAGAAATTAAGGAGGAGAGGGATTGAACCAGATGAGATATGTAGGAGGATCTCCGATGACAGAGCAGGAAGCGCAGTCGTCGGTGATGGCGGCACCGCCGTCGACGGTGGTGCTGAAGGAAGAAGGAACGGAGAGGTCAGTCCAACGAACGGCGTCACTTCCGATTATGGGGACTTCCTTCCCGGTCAATGTCCAGTGAGTTCCCATTCTTGTCGTCGGAGCTTTCTTCGATCGGAACCAAAACCCTAAATGCAATAGGTTCAGGGCTTAAGAGTAGGGACTTGGCGCCCAAAGCAAAATAAGATTAACGTTGAAATAAATGTTTCTTTTCTTAATAATAGTAACATGAATGAATAAATATTTCTTAATCTATGTTCACTTATATTCTTATGTTCACTTATATTCTTAATTTAAGTAGTTAATACAAGTATAATGATTAACATCTAATGAATCCTTATAATAAATATGAATGATTTAATTTTATTAAGATATATGAACGGGGAGGTCTAGACTTAATCAATTGCTCTTTTAAGTCTCGTGTTTGAGCGAATGGGAACATAAAAGTCTTACTTTAATGACATTGTTACTTCATACTTCGTGCTTGAAGCACTCTGGAATGAAATAACTCTGTTGAGCCGCAATGAGGTCCACTAATTATGTAGCTCGTAAGTAACATGAAAAGGATTTGGGCATGAAATGGTGGGGTCAGGTGGTGAGCATGTGATTTTGCAGGGTCCAACGCTCCTTAGTCATGGATCATAGTAAAAATATATTCAGTTATGTATTAGAAAAGTAACTAAAGTAATCTAGAGTCACGTAGATTGACTGCACTCCCAATTATGAGGATGACTCACTCGATTCACCCGAATAACATGTCAAAGTCATGAGGCACATGGTTGGATTCGTAGGCACTAGAGTCGGTTTTCTCAACAATCCATAGATCAAGTAATTGAGCCTATAAATACCATAGCTAGAGACATATGGGCAATTCATTCACTCATTTGTACAAATTAGATTAAAAATCCCTCTTGTGCATCTCACTACAAGCAAAATAACTCCTTATGGTAAACATTTTTTCATAATTCAAACTGCTGTTTTATCATAAACATTTTTCTTTAACCATTCCACGATGATGAGAGCTGGCACAACTAGCAGTAGTAATGTTGATCAAGGAGTTGTGGCAAAGATGTAAACTATTTTAGAAGAATTACACCGCCACAACGAAACCCCACAACCCAGCATATTGCATCTGTGAGGGCAAGGTGTTGTTTTCATGTTGTCAAAATATTGTGAATCAACCACAACTTAAGTGGAAACTTAGAAACCAAGCAAATGCAACCAAGACAAGTATTTTTGGCTACAAGACACTAATAGGTCGACTCAGAGACACAACAGGTTGACCTACTGCAAGATGTTTCTAAAAATTTCTGTGTAAGGGCTGAATGCGTCGACGCATCACATGAATAAGTCGACGCGTGGAACTTTGTGTTATCTCGGGTATGCGCACGCTGACTCTTCAGGTCGACGCATCCATTCTTTAAAATTCAAATGAAAAAGCAAAATGCGTCGACGCATTGAGTGACTAGGTCGACGCATATCATTTTGGGGAACCCACGGGAATGTGCACGCCGACCCTTCAGGTCGACGCAAGTGTCACACATTGCTCTTTTTCAGGTGCTATACACTCAATAGGTCGACCTATGCAGAGAGCAGGTCGACCTGTCGCTAATAAATCCAGTTTTCTGCTGTTTTCAAGTTGGCTTATACATTGTAGGTGTTATTAATATTCAAGTGATAATTCTAAACAAATTGAACAAGAAACGTGAAAGATAGACTCAGCTTCTTCTCATCTTCAACCTTTCGCTTATTGATCGAGAATCACACATAATCATCTTTCTCGATCGAAGTAAGGAACGTGTGTTGATAAGGTTCGACGGTAGATATTTGTCTTGTTCGAGATTCGACGGTAGACATTCATCTTGTTCGAGTGAAGAGTGTTGAGGGTGTTTCTTGTATAAAACCTTAGGGTTTTTCCTTCTTCATCAAAGATTTTGTTCGAAGGTTTTTGACGATCAATTTGCTTTGGTAATCAATTCAGCCGTGCATAAGGGATTGAGGGATTGAAGATCCGCTCAACAAAATTGCTACAACCGGAGGATTGAGAAAGGAACGATCGGGGTCTTGATTGTGAAGATCTTAGACATTGACTTGATTCAACTTGAATCAAGGGGAGGATCGAATTGTATTCAATTTTACTGCATGTGTGTAGTTGGTGATTGGTACTTTCTATCCTTGTTAAACATTTTGCAATCTAATAAAACTTTCCTAATTTCATTTGAAATTAGGGGTAGACGTACTCCTGCGAGGACGATAGAGGAACTGCCTAAACAAATATCGTGTTCCTTATCGCTTTTACTTTATCATATTTTCATTTGTTTTCGTTTATTACCATTGTTGAACAAAAACTAAGGTTAGGTAAAATATCGATCACCAAGTGTTCGATAAAATTACTCAATCAAATTTTTGTTCAAATTTTAGTGAAAACGTTCATTGTGAGTAATATACCATATAGTGTGCAATTGATACAATTGATATATTCGTTAAAAACGTAATTCATAACTTGACATCTTCATTCGTTCGGTTTAGTGCACATATCCGGTCTCCGATAACATAATCGCTCTTAGACGATTAAGTGATTCAGGAAAGTCACGTTTCAAAAGCTAAAATTTTCTTAAGTTGGAAAAAGGTAGTCTATTCACCCCCCTCTAGACCATTCCTATCGTCTAACAAGTGGTATCACGAGCTCCAGTTCATTCTAGTGCTTGATATAACTTTTTAGAAAATGGAGAACGGTCAAAAAGGGGCGTATAACATGTTTTCACTGGAGAAAACTATAGTTATTGGAAAGATTGTATGTGCATTCATATCAACTTCGTTGATAGAAAAATATGGGATGTCATCGTCAATGGTCCTATGGCTATCACCATAACCAACGATGCTGGCATCACAAGACCTAAACCTCAAGCACAATGGGATGAAAAAAATGAAAAGAATTACGGGTATGATTGGAAAGCTAGAAACATGATTATAGCTTCCTTAGGGGTCGATGAGTACTTTCGTGTGTCGCATTTCCAGTCAGCTAAGGCAATGTGGGATGCATTACAAGTCGCCCATGAAGGAACTAATGATGTTAAGCTAGCTAGAATCAATACCTTAACGCAAGAGTTTGATCTCTTTCATATGAAGCAAGGTGAAACCATTGCGGATATGCAAAAGAGATTTGCTCACATTATCAATCAATTACACACTTTGGGACATATTACTCCCAATGTCGTAGCTACTAACAAAGTTTTGAGATGTCTTAGTAGGGAATGGCAACCGAAGGTCACGGCAATCAAAGAAGCCAATGATCTCACTACATTGGATCTCACAGCTCTATTCAGAAAGCTTGAAGAACATGAGCAAGACCTCATGAACCTAAACAAGCACGAAAAGAAAGAAAAGAAAGAAAAGTCAAAGGACACGGAAAAGAAGTCTATCGCTCTAAAGGCTTCAAGTTCTAAGTCATCCACTAAAGATACATGT
Source organism: Vicia villosa (assembly GCF_029867415.1). Lineage (NCBI taxonomy): Eukaryota > Viridiplantae > Streptophyta > Magnoliopsida > Fabales > Fabaceae > Vicia > Vicia villosa. The sequence goes on from NC_081180.1 coordinate 167,855,028, forward strand.
GATAGTGAGTCTAGTAATGAAGATGATAGTCCGGATGAAGATATGGGATTATTCGTAAGAAGATACAACAAATATCTTCGAAAGAATGAAATTAAGCATTCGGACAAAAATCTAGTTGATTATAGACGTCAATCAAAGCCTAACAAGCAAGATGAGTACAAGAAGACTAAACCTAGAGGATCTTGTTACAACTGTGGAAAACCCGGTCACTATAAACCGGATTGCCCTTCACTAAAGAAAGATAAGACAAAGAGTAAACCTCAAAAGAAGCAACCAAAAGGAAGAAGAGCTTACATCGCTTGGGAAAGTGATAGTGACTCATCTAGCAAAGAAAGCTCAAGCGATGAAGAGGAAACCGTCAACCTATGTCTCATGGCACATCAAAAGAAGAAAAAGATTGTAAGTCATGATAAATATAATAATGTTGATGCTATGTCTTATTTTGAATTAAAGCATGCCTTTGATACCTTGCATCATGAAGCTAAAGAAGCATTTCAACGCTTAGCTTCAAATAAAAGGATTTTCAAATACCTTGAGAAGAAAGTTTCCGATTCTGAAAAGGAATTAGAAACTCTCAAGGAATCTATGATCAAAAGTATCAAAGACACAAGCGTTGTTGACAAGAGTCCTTGGTTTAAGTGGGAGGATATGAAACTTATCACATTTGGCAAAAAGAAGTTAAAAATATCAAAGCCAAATTAGACAAGGCCTCACAACCAAAAATCACATATGCTATTGATAGATCACATTTCAAAAATAGTATGATAAATCCGTATCAACGATACACTTATGTGATAAAGGATCAATCTAGTAAATGTGATGACTACTCAAACTCAAGATGTCTATACTATTGCAAAAGGGGGCATACCATTAAAAAATGTCGCTTTAGGAGATTCTTGGTTCCCAAAGGCATTTTCAAATGGACTCCTAGAAGCAACCTTTGTTTCACTAACACACAAGGACCCAATGAAAATTGGGTACCTATTTCCCTTGTTTAAATTTGTAGGTGGAATGTCTTGAGCCATCCGAGAGAAGATGGTTTCTAGATAGCGGATGCTCAAGACATATGACGGGTAACTTATCGTTATTCTATGAATTTGTGGCTAAGAAGAAAGTATTTGTGACCTATGGTGATAACAACAAGGGAGCAATACTCGGTAAAGGTAGTGTAGGTAATCTCTCTTCTACTACTATCTCTGACGTCCTTCTGGTTGAGGGCCTTAAACACAATCTTATTAGCATCAGTCAATTATGCGACAAAGGATACTCAGTATCATTTTCTAAAGAAAGTTGCATAATTCGAAATGATGACAAGAAAGATGATGTGTTCAAAGGCCTGAGGGTAAATAATGTATACATGCTTGATCTAAATGATGTATCCTTAATTGATGCAAAATGTCTAGCAACTATGAGTGAAGACTCATGGCTTTGGCACAGACGTTTAGCTCACGTAAACTTTGATTTGCTTAATAAAATCGTCTCAAAAGACTTAGTGTTCGGCCTACCTAAAATAAAGTTTTCCAAAGATCACTTATGTGATGCGTGCCAAATGGGGAAGCAAATGAGGATCTCTTTTAAATCTAAAAACATTGTTTCAACTACAAGACCTCTTGAACTTCTCCATATGGACCTCTTTGGACCATCTAGAATAAAAAGTCTAGGTGGAAACTATTATGGATATGTCATAGTTGATGACTTTTCTAGATATTGTTGGACGATTTTCTTAGCAAATAAAAGTGACACCTTCTCCGCATTTGAGAAATTTGCCAAGTTGATTCAAAATAAATTAAACACTAACATAGTATCCATCCGAAGTGATCATGGAGGTGAGTTTGAAAACCATCTCTTTGAAGAGTTTTGTGGCAATCATGGCATTAATCATAATTTCTCCGCACCACGAACTCCCCAACAAAATGGAGTTGTGGAACGTAAAAATCGAGTGTTGGAAGAACTTGGGAGAACTATGATTAATGAACATGGGCTTCCAAAATATTTTTGGGCGGATGCCATTAATACGGCTTGTTATGTTCTGAATAGGATCCTGATACGTCCTATTCTAAACAAAACACCGTATGAACTCTTGAAAGGGAGAAAACCGAACATTTCTCACCTTCATGTATTTGGATGTAAGTGCTTTGTTCTAAACAATGGAAAGGAAAATCTTGGCAAGTTTGATGCAAAAGCGGATGAGGGTATCTTTCTAGGATACGCTCAATCTAGTAAAGCTTATAGAGTATACAACAAAAGGTTACATATTGTTGAAGAGTCCGTACATGTCTCTTTTGATGAGTCTTGTCCGAAAGTTGTCGGAAAAGGTAGTGTTCTTAATGGTGCAGGTGTCTCAACTGAGAGTTTACTTAATGATCCGGATGCCAAGCTTGAGAAAGATAAAGAATCCCTCTTACCCGAGAATAATGAAGAGGAAGTGGTTCAAACACCTAAAGAAAAAGTAGAAGATCAACCAAGCAAGAAGAGTGATCTTCCTCTTGCATGGAAATCTTCTAAGGACCATCCTATGGAGAACATTCTAGGAGACATATCAAAAGGGGTGACAACACGGTCAAGGATAAGTAACTTTTGTTTTTATTATTCTTTCGTCTCTCAAATTGAGCCTAAAAACTCAAAAGATGCATTAGTCGATGAGCATTGGTATTTAGCTATGCAAGAAGAGCTAAACCAATTTAAGAGAAATGAGGTTTGGGACCTTGTCCCTCCTCCGCGAGACCATCGAGTAATTGGCACTAAATGGGTGTTTAGGAACAAACTAGACGAAAACGGTATCATCACTCGCAACAAGGCCCGTCTTGTTGCTCAAGGGTATAGCCAAGAGGAAGGGATCGACTATGAGGAGACCTATGCTCCGGTCGCCCGACTTGAGGCAATACGCTTGTTAATTGCATTTGCATGTTCACAAAACTTTAAGCTTTATCAAATGGATGTTAAGAGTGCATTTCTAAATGGGTTTATTAATGAAGAGGTTTATGTATCTCAACCTCCTAGATTTGAAAACATTGATTATCCTGATTATGTTTACAAACTTAAGCGTGCCTTGTACGGCTTAAAACAAGCTCCTAGAGCTTGGTACGAGCGGCTTAGCAATTTTCTAATTAATCAAGGTTTCTCAAGAGGGAAAGTTGATACCACCCTATTCATTAAGAGACATAAAAAGCATTTAATATTAGTTCAAGTGTATGTGGATGATATTATCTTTGGTTCTACTAACATGACTCTTGTAAAAGAGTTTTCTAAGCTTATGCGGGGAGAATTTGAAATGAGCATGATGGGTGAACTAAACTACTTCCTTGGACTTCAAATAAAGCAACTAAAAGAAGGAACGTTTGTGAGTCAAACCAAGTATTATCAAGAACTCATCAAACGGTTTGATATGGCAAAGTCCAAGGCCATTGACACTCCTATGCCTACCGCGGTAAATCTTGATCGGGATGAACATGGTAAGCCGGTTGATGTAAAAAGGTATAGAGGTATGATTGGTTCCCTACTCTAACTTACCGCTTCCCGTCCCGATATTATGTTTAGTGTGTGCATGTGTGCAAGATATCAATCATGTCCCAAGGAGTCTCACTTAAAAGCCGTTAAGCGCATACTTAGGTATCTTATAGGTACTACGAAGCATGGCTTATGGTTCTCCAAAGGTAGTGATTGCTCTTTGGTTGGATATTCCGATTCCGACTTTGTCGGGTGCAAATTGGATAGGAAAAGCACTAGTGGAACATGTCACTTCTTTTCAAATTCCTTGGTTAGTTGGCATAGCAAGAAACAAGTGTCCGTTGCTTTGTCAACCGCCGAGGCGGAATATGTGGCGGCTAGTAATTGTTGTGCTCAAATTCTTTGGCTCAAGCAACAATTACTTGACTTTAATGTCAAGCTTGATCATATTCCTATCTTTTGTGATAACACAAGTGCTATTAATCTAACCAAAAATCCGGTCTTGCACTCTCGCACTAAACACATAGAAATTCGATATCATTTCCTTAGGGATCATGTTGAGAAGGGTGATGTAGTCTTTGAGCATGTTGATAGCAAAAATCAACTTGCCGACATCTTTACAAAACCACTAGCTACCGAGCCCTTCTTTCACATCCGTAGGGAACTTGGCGTCCTTGATATATCAGATAGGTTGCAACTATGAGTAGTTGCATATGCTTTATTTATTATTATTATCTATGCTCTCACTAATTTTTAAGTGTTCATTGAAAGACTTGTGAGGGCTTGGTTCTCCTCTCTCCTGTGTAAAGGTAATATCGTTTCAACCTTATATTCATTTCATGCTAATATATCACTATGGTAAAGCTGATATTTGTTCATCAATATGATTATTCTTTGCAAGATTTGGTCATAACATGCATATATTCATCGCATACAGCCAAATTTTGAAATTTGCAAGCCTTAGGTCGACCTACTCTTTATGTGAGTCGACCTATTCAAAAATAATTTTTAAAAATTTAAGGCTAATGCGTCGACGCATTCACTGCATAGGTCGACGCATCGTTCGCAGAATTTCAAAATTAGGTTACATTTAAAAAGGGAACACAAAGCAAATTCACTTCTTCTTTCTCCTCATTGCGCCGACCCCCTCACACAAACCCTAAGCACCACTCATCTCCTCCCTCTCACTCATCCATGGCTTCCCACAAATCACTAAGAAAGAGAGCAAGCAGAGAAGACTCTTCCTCTCAACAACAACCTGAAATAGAGGATGCTTTGTCTCTTATCCTTGATGCTCTTGTGGAATCCTACTCTTCCCATTTCAGAAACCGAAAAGTCATCAAACAATTCATGCTGTTCACAGGAACTCTACGAAGACTTCATCTTCAACAGGTAATGGAACTAATTGAATTTCAAAATCTGGGTACTTTTCTTGAACTAAGCCATGAGTACAATGAGGATTTGGTAAGGGTCTTCTACAATGGTATGCAAGGACACTTCCAAGGCAGTTCCTTCAACTTTCAGATGGGTACAACCACATACGCCATCACTGACAACACTTGGAGGCAATTAGGTCTATTTCCACTCCGTGAGAATGCCGTCACGGTAACTGATACAAATGTTTTGACCCAATTTGACTATAATGTTGGTCTGAACAACATGTTGAGGCGTCCTCATGCTGACCATGTAGTTCAAAGCAACCTGTTCCCTCGGTCCGCTACTACAGGTGTCTTAAACATTGTTGATAGAATTCTATAATGGATTGTGTCACGAATCATCCGACCTAAACAAGGTGGATATTCTCGTGTTGACCAACAAGAAGTGTACTTGGTTTGGTTGATCAAGAGCAGAATTCTGGTAAATTGGCCCCATTTTATTGTGAAGCGCATGTTTGAATTAAAGGAGTCAGGTAGAGGCACCGCTATTGGATATGCATCTCTCATCCAATGGGTGCTTAATAGAGTCAATATTCCCTCTCAGCGGCTTCCCAAGAAGACCATCTCAATTAACCAAGAATTCACAAAGAAGACACTGAATATGATGGGATTCTTCTACAATCGCGCCACGGGTGCCTATGGAGTTGTTCTACGAGGAAACAATTCGGACCTCAATAGAGAAGATGAGGACGAAATGAACATTGATGAAGAGGAAGATATTGCAGGTGAAGATGAAGATGAAGATGAAGATGTGGGTGCTGAAACTGGCGGCTCGAATATTACACAATTGATGGAGGCTATGCGTCTTCAACAAATTGAAAATCAAAATTTGATGAATGAGCGCCTAACTACTCTAACCACTCGTGTCACTGAGCAAGGTGCTCAGTTTACCGCCTACTCAACACTTGAAGAGCAAAGGTACAACACGCTCTATGGCATGTTGGATGCCCAGAGCAACCAAATCTCATCCTTCACTAGTGCCTTCATGCAACACTACCCTTTTCCTCCAATTCATTCGGCTCAACCACCACCACCGGCTCAAGAAGGAGATGATGATACCAATGCCTAGTGTTCTCTTTTGATTTTTTTTGCATTCATTATTTACATATTGTCATGAATATTTTTATTGTATTTTGTGACTTCATTTTATTTTATGCTGGACAAAATTCTACCGTACTTTGTGTTTGTGTAAGGATTTGAACTGAGCTATGTGCTCATTATGCGTTTAGCTATTTATGTTATGTTGCCGTTTATTTTATCATTAAGCATTGTTTTATGTGAATGATTGCTTTATGATTATGATTGCAAAAGGGCTTAGTACTGATCACGATTGAGTTATGTTATTCCGCCATATATGTATAATATTGCCTATCTCTTTTTGATGTTGTCAAAGGGGGAGAAAACTGAGTGAATCTACAAGCAATGGAAAACAAACGCACCAAGTAAGGGGGAGCATACAGAAAGGGGGAGCATGCATGTCGGACAAGCAACACCTCGACAAAGATTCACAAATTTTGCCATCATCAAAAAGGGGGAGTATGTGAGGGCAAGGTGTTGTTTTCATGTATTCAAAATATTGTGAATCAACCACAACTTAAGTGGAAACTTAGAAACCGAGCAAATGCAACCAAGACAAGTATTTTTGGCTACAAGACACTAATAGGTCGACTCAGAGACACAACAGGTCAACCTACTGCAAGATGTTTCTAAAAATTTCTGTGTAAGGGCTGAATGCGTCGACGCATCACATGAATAGGTCGACGCATGGAACTTTGTGTTATCTCGGGTATGCGCACGCTGACTCTTCAGGTCGACGCGTTCATTCTTTGAAATTCAAATGAAAAAGCAAAATGCGTCGACGCATTGAGTGACTAGGTCGACGCATATCATTTTGGGGAACCCACGGGAATGCGCACACCGACCCTTCAAGTCGACGCAAGTGTCACACATTGCTCTTTTTCAGGTGCTATACACTCAATAGGTCGACCTATGCAGAGAGCAGGTCGACCTGTCGCTAATAAATCCAGTTTTCTGCTGTTTTCAAGTTGGCTTATACATTGTAGTTGTTATAAATACTCAAGTGATCATTCTAAACAAATTGAACAAGAAACGTGAAAGATAGACTCAGCTTCTTCTCATCTTCAACCTTTCGCTTATTGATCGAGAATCACACATAATCATCTTTCTCGATCGAAGTAAGGAACGTGTGCTGATAAGGTTCGACGGTAGATATTTGTCTTGTTCGAGATTCGACGGTAGAGATTCATCTTGTTCGAGTGAAGAGTGTTGAGGGTGTTTCTTGTATAAAACCTTAGGGTTTTTCCTTCTTCATCAAAGATTTTGTTCGAAGGTTTTTGACGATCGATTTTCTTTGGTAATCAATTCAGCCGTGCATAAGGGATTGAGGGATTGAAGATCCGCTCAACAAAATTGCTACAACTGGAGGATTGAGAAAGGAACGATCGGGGTCTTGATCGTGAAGATCTTAGACATTGACTTGATTCAACTTGAATCAAGGGGAGGATCGAATTGTATTCAATTTTACTGCATGTGTGTAGTTGGTGATTGGTACTTTCTATCCTTGTTAAACATTTTGCAATCTAATAAAACTTTCCTAATTTCATTTGAAATTAGGGGCAGACGTACTCCTGCGAGGACGTTAGAGGAACTGCCTAAACAAATATCGTGTTCCTTATCGCTTTTACTTTATCATATTTTCATTTGTTTTCGTTTATTACCATTGTTGAACAAAAACTAAGGTTAGGTAAAATATCGATCACCAAGTGTTCGATAAAATTACTCAATCAAATTTTTGTTCAAATTTTAGTGAAAACGTTCATTGTGAGTAATATACCATATAGTGTGCAATTGATACAAGCGATATATTCGTTAAAAACATAATTCATAACTTGACATCTTCATCCGTTCGGTTTAGTGCACATATCCGGTCCCCGATAACATAATCGCTCTTAGACGATTAAGTGATTCAGGAAAGTCACGTTTCAAAAGCTAAAATTTTCTTAAGTTGGAAAAAGGTGGTCTATTCACCCCCCTCTAGACCATTCCTATCGTCTAACAGCATCTTCTTCAATAACGAGACGAGCGCAACACCCAAAAGGGGTAGAAATCTTATACCCATAGCCTCTTTTCTAATGGAATATGGTATGCACTTATACTAGAGAATTTCAAGTTACTGTTGTTGGTCCCCTTTGATGAAAAAAGCAGCCCATAAGAGTACATCACTGCTATCAACCCTCGTGTGGCGATAATAGGCATCACCCACTCCCAGAAGGGTGCGCTTCTGTTTGCAACATTCAATGAGGCGACATTAAGGTGATACATTAGGTTCTAATAACCAGCTACCAAGACCTCACGAAAAAGCTAATTCAATAATCAGGTTGTTCAATGTCTTCCACGAATACTCTGATTCTTTGAGAGAGAGTACCTTTCTAGGTTCAACAAGGAGACCATCAAGATGGTTAGTCCCAACCAATAAATATTTGGGGATGCTTTCCAAAATGGTCTGAAACACGGGTATTTTAATAAGTCTCTCGCTCAGAAGCTCGCTACCTGTGATCAAGGATCCATAAATGAGATGTATGCATATATAAAAGAATTACATTGCCACAACAAAACTCTATAAACTAGTATTTTGCATCTCCAACAAAAAAGACATAAGGACGACCCACTAGAGGGCGTGGAGAGCTTAGACCCTTAGCCAATCTCCAACAAAATATGGGACACGCACGTACCAAAGAACTTCAAGCTCTTGCTGTTGGTCACCTTTGATGAAAAAGCGATCCATATGAGCACATCATTGTTATATGTTGGACATGTGACTTCATATACAAGAGGACAGTTAATTGTGGAGGTTTAAAAAACTTTAGTTTTAAACAAAATCATCTGTAAAATTAGAGTTTGAAAATATTTTGTAAAATAAATGAATAAATAGGCAGCAGAAAACCAAAGGAAGGAAAATTACTGTAAAGTAAAAGAAATAATGGAGAAGAAAGAACACCTGAGAGTTATACTAGTTTGGCCTAAGATGACCTACTTTTGTCCCTAATAATTTTTCTTGAGAGTATCCAATAAACTCGAGAGCTTTTAAAGAATCTGTGGAACTATATGCTTGTAGGTTTAAAAAGAAGTGATCAAAGCTAAACAAGACATGCCTAGACCCATCATGGTTTTAAGGAAAACTCATAAAGATGCAACATGACTTTGATGACAACTCATAAAGATGCAACCTGACCTTGAGGGTAACAAATCATAAAGACAAGCAAGTGCTAAAATTGTTTCAAGAAGTCAAAGATGTAAAAGATAGTTTGATCAACTTCTTCCTCTGAATAAAACTGAAGAGCTAGGGTTTAATGATCATTGTGATATCCTCCAATAATGGCGTACGACGTTAATATATCTCAAGCCTCATCTTCAAGAAGATTCAGGTGAAATGCTTATGTGAACGGTGTATTCGGCAAAAGACATGAAGCTTCAGAGAGTGGAAGTGTGAAAATTCGCCTAATCATGTATAAGTGATCAGTGTTTTGTAAAAACACAAAGGCATTTTCGTAAAGTAATATGGCTAAGTCAGACACTTACTAAAATTATTTTTAAAGCCTTTATCTCTCAAATAAAATCACCTAAAATTGTTTTGGAGCCTTATCCAGATGGTTTGGAAATTGTCATAATGATTATAACCTATATTTGAATTGTCTAATTGATTATATCATATACCTAATCGATTAGATAAGGGACAATTGAGTTCATAATCGATTGTAACAGTGTTTGAATGAATATTAACGACTCTATGTCAAATCCTTCCAAAGTGAGAACAAATAATTTATTATTTAGGTCATCTAATCAATTAGAATAAAGACCCAAACGACTGGACAATTAACTTTGTCCATGAATCATTTATTTTTTGAACTATCCTTTAGCCTATATATAGACGTTTTCCCTTCACTTTCTCACATCCACAAACATGGAATTTCTCACCTCTTTCTCTCACAGAAATTTGGCTAAAGTACTTTGATAAAGGTTTATGTATTTAAGTGAGGAAATTGTTCTAGAAAGAGTAATATTGTAAATTCACTAAGAGTTTTTTTTCTCTTGAGTGAATAGTTATTCCTTAGGAAGTGTTTGTTTGGGTTTGGAGTTGAACCCATTGAAAGCTCTTTTATGAGGATTTAGTATTAAATATCTATTTGGTTTGTGAGTTGAATCACTAAAGGAAAAGCTCTCTTTGCGGGTCCCAGAAGATAACCAGTGAAAAATCTTCTTATCGAATCGTGTATTCAGCTTATCCATGTAAGACTCAACCATTGTCAACATTTCTTGGATGGTATTCACTTTATTCCTCCCTATCTTCGACCAAAACAGATGGTCCCTCAGAAGGCCATTATAAAAGATCCAACATTAAAGGCCTTCTCCGGCCCCTTCGACCTCAATAATTGCTTGCGTGAACTGGTCGATGTAAGACTGCACTTGGATGATTTCACTCAAAGTGGCTTTACTCACTGGTCGTCGCTTTAGAAAAATAAAGTTTGTGGAGAACCATTTGTAGAAATTGGTTCATGACTTAACTCTCTCGTCAAGTAGACCGTTGAATCATAGCTCAGTCAGTTCGATCAGGGTCAGAGCAAACAACTTACATTTTGACGCTTCATCAACATTGAAGTAGTCCAATCGTTCATTGATGAGTTGGATGTTCTCGCTGGGATCTCTCTTTCGGTCATATTCGCCCAACTTAGGTGACTTTTCCATGGATTTTAATACCTTGCTTTTCAAAATCCGGACAGACAATGGATGTTTTGGCTACACCTTTCCTGATCGATTATCTGCTTAAGTCGGGGAAGGAGCATAGCTTCCTCAGTCTCCCTTGGGGATTTAGGAATGAGTATGTTACTTCCGGATTTTATGTTGATCTATCAACCTAGGAGGTTCGTCTTTCTTCTTCTTGGTCGGCTATGGGACGACAATATGAGTCTTTCTTGCACAACCTCTTGGAAAGTGTTTTCGCGAGGAGGAGCGTTATGGAGGCTTTCTTCGAGGCGTTGGAGTCTTTCTTTGAATGCTTGTGAATTTTGCTATCGAACGGGGTTTTATATATTGTTTAATTGTTAGTTTGCACCTTGAAAACTGAGGTGTAATTGTAAAAGTTGAAGGCCAAACAATGATTCCAATTGCAAGACTAACAGTGAAACATGAGGTTCGACCTAAGGTGCTCGAATAAATCCAACTATATAAAGAGCCCGGATCAAATCTGGATGTAGTGAAATCGCTGCTCCAAATTTTGCGATGCCTTACGGAGAAGGTAGAGGCAATTGATTGATTGTCGCTAGAGCACTAGCAGTAGCAGCTTCACGTGGTGCGGCAGATCAAGTAGCTTTATATCCAACCATCACTATGAATCGTGAGAATTGGAGATCTGGAAGTTCAAAGAACCAAAGTTGAAATGTGCTTGATTGGATCAAACGTGAAGGAACTTCACGTTAGATTCTGAATGTCTTGATTTGGTGACTTAAGGAGGTTACAAACAGACGAATCAGAGAGCTACGATGAGATCGTGAAAATTGTAAAAATCAGAAGACGATTCTCAAAGACAACGCCAATGCCCTGTTCTAGAACCAGAAATGTAGTGATCATTAAATGTGGGAGAAAAATAAATTAAAATGAATTTAATTGGAATACACTGACAGTGTAAAGAAGTTTTACACTGTCTATAAATCACAATCGTTAATTTGTTAGAATTGTTTGACTTTTAGTATAATTTTTTTAAAAGTAATATAATTGAGTGGTTATGATGCATTGATAGTGTAAAAAGTTTTACACTGACAGTGCATAATAATTAAACTCAATTAAAATTATGTTTGAAACTTGTTACTTCACTTTGACGTCTTTATATATATATATATATATATATATATATATATATATATATATATATATATATATATATATATATATATATAATAGTAATGAACTCGCTATTTATTATGAGCGGATTTCAAAGAATCGTTGGATGTACTTGCAGCTAAGATATTTGTTAATGTCATAAGGAAAATGTTAATGCTAAGAAGATTTTAGAAGTAGTACTAGTGCATTAGAGTAGTCGGCCGGAGTTGATATAGACGACACATTATACAATCAATATTTAAATTTTCTTATCATACTCCTAAATAAAGAAATAAAACATGTGAATAAATTAATTTACTAATATATTAAATAGTTATATTTTTAACGATATTATTTAATATCACATATAAAACAAAATATATTTCTTTATTTCTAATTTTAGAAAACATAGTATAATCACAAGAAAAACAATTTTTCTGAGTTCCTTGAAAAATAGAGAATATCACAAAATATTTCATGAGTTCCTTAAACAGAAAATAAAGAATATTACAAAATAGATTAGTAAAGATAGCTATTTATCAACACAAAGTAGAGAATAATCTTAATAATAATATGAGAAAATAAAGTGTGGCAATGTCAACGATTGACTGACGGAGACAAGTATCAATAATGAGTGTGGAGGCGATAATGATAAGGAACAATGATAACGATTGATGATAACAATGATGATAAAAAGTGAATGTGGTGGTGTTGACGATAACGGTGAACAACAATGAGTGTAGTGGCATTGGTGATGAAGGTGAGTAGCAATGACAACGATTAATGGGAGATGACGGTGCTCAATGGCAATGTTGGTGGTGACGATGAAGATCAAACACTAAAACTAGAAGAATACGAGAAGAAGAAGCCATAATTAAGCTCTTAAGAAATAGAACTTAGAAGAATTTTTGTTTCTTGTTTAGCAATTTTGTTTAATTTTACTTGTTAAAATAAATTTTCCACATACCAACATATAATGAAATGAGGTCACTCTAACGTTTATGTGTGAACGAGAATTCGGTTCCATATTTACGTGGAGAAAATTTTTTAAGTTATTATTATTTTGAAGCACATATGAATATGGAAAATAGTGTAGTAAAATATGAACAATATCACTAGCGAGTCTTTAGAGAGATGAATGATTTTTATCTCATACACGATGTTTCAGTGCAAAAAAATATGAGAAGATAGAAAGGTTAAAATCATAAGAAGATAATGAAACATTTGGAATGAAAAAAAAGTGAGAATTAAAGAAATAATCAAAGATAAAAATAGAGGGCGAATAATGTAGAGAATTTTTAAGAGTTTTAATCGATTATTGTGTAACCGATAAAACTCTTTATTGTGTGTAATTTCAGCACTACACTCAGCGTTATATGCAATCAAAAGAGTTGAAATTTTAGTCATGACACCTCAAGAAAATAAATGATGCGACACAAATGAACTAAGATGGCATACGTTGAGTGTCACATAATCTAAAATAATCAAATTCAATTTCAAATATTGATGTTTATTTGGAGGGTCTAACAAAGTTGACACATAAGTAGCTTTTTGTGAGGATCAATGAGAGAGCTTGGTTTAAACTTTAAAGCTTAAAAACTACTACTATTAAACATGGATATATCTATAATCTATTTCATTCTCATTCCGATATTCTTCCAAGGTAAGATTCATAAAGACAAAAAAAGCTACATTCTTTACTTTACTAGGAAGAGATGAGTGATAAACTATACTAACAAAAATGCCAACAATTATAGTTGGTATATATCATATATTCTATAGAAATATCTAGCATTCAGCTTCATCATGTTTTGTTCTTGCTGAAGAACCTGAACTCGACACGGTTCCAACGACTTGGTTATTCGTCAACCTTTGCAGTTGAATCATGCGTGCGTAGATCCCATCCGGGTGATTTTTCAACAAATGAGAATGTGAGCCTTGTTCCTCGACTTTCCCATCATCAATCACTGCAATGAGATTGGCATTCCTAATAGTTGATAGCCTGTGTGCGACAATGATAGTAGTTTTTCCTGAGCAGGCGCGGTCGAGGGCCTCTTGAACAGACCGTTCGGATTCAGCGTCAAGTGCACTTGTTGCTTCATCGAGAAGCATGAGTTCTGCTTTCCGTATAAAAGCTCGAGCAATTGCTATTCTTTGCTTCTGTCCGCCGGATAGTTGAACTCCTCGTTCGCCGACAAATGTTTTGTATCCGTCGGGGAGAGAAGATATGAACTTGTGAGCATTGGCGAGAGTCGCGGCTTCGATAATCTCGGCTTCCGAAGCTGAGTCGTGTCCATAAGCAATGTTTTCGTAGATAGTAGTAGCAAATAAGCATGGCTCTTGGGGTACCACTGCGATGTGTTTTCTAAGGGACTTGAGATTGTATTTTCGTATGTCCTTTCCATCAATCGTGACTCGGCCGGACATTGGATCGTAGAATCTTTGTATAAGTGCAATAACCGAGCTCTTACCACATCCACTAGGGCCTACAAGGGCAAGAGTTTTGCCTGCCTTTGCACGAAGACTAAGGTCGCGGAAAACCGGCATATCTGGTCGGCTGGGATAAGAGAAGTCAACATGCTTGAGTTCCACTTCACCGCGAAGAGAGTCGGGGACATGGACAGCATCTGGATCATCTGGCTCAATTTCAGTTCTACGGTCAAGGAGATCGAAAACCGACCTCATAGCTCGGCCTCCCTTGATGAAGTCAGGAGCCAGAGTTAATGTTTCGGCAGCACCATTAGCAGAGACCATGAGGACCATAAATACTCTGATTGTTTTAGAGAAATCGGAGATACCGTGCTTCACTAGCCAAGAAGCATACCAAAGACCAAGAGCATAGGAAGCATAGAGTGCAAACTGAGCTATCCCATAACCAATTCCAGAAATCTGTCCCTTCCAAAAGCAACGCCGTAGTGGAGTTTCAAGGTTTGAAGCGAAAAGGCCAACAATTTTCTTTTCCGAATTAAACGCAGCAACGGTCCTTACATTGGCTATAGCCTCCCCAGCTAGTTGTGTGGCCTTGGCATGTGAAGCTTCCAAGTCGCCAGAGAAACCCGACATGAACATTTTCTATTCAAAAATTTAAAGCAAAGAATTAATAAATAAATAACACAATGAAGCATGAAACTGAAAAAATGTTTAAAAGAAAACCTGTAAGACAGTGGCTGCGACAACAACCGGGAAGACGGCAACGAGAACAAGGGCAAGTCGCCACTGCAATACGAACCCTGCTGTACAAGCAACAAGCATAAGTGCAGTGTTCTGCACAATTACCGAAATCCGATCTCCAATAGCAGATCTAACATTGTTGGCATCAAGAGCTAATCTTACTGCAATCCTAGCACTCTCATTTTCCTCTCGATCAAACCATGCCATTTCATTTTTAAGCACCGCACTCAACATTTTCTCCCTCACTCGTTTAGTAAGATTTTCACCGACAACATCCCAGAAGAAGTGCTGCAATGTATTGAATAAAAGTGCTGCCGACGAAAGTCCAATCAGCAAGTAACAGTATTTCTCGATTTCTCTAATCATGTGCTTATGGTTTGGATTGTAATAAACACTGAGGACAGCACTGAGAACATAAGCAAAGAATGCACTAAGGGATCCACAAACAATAGAGCCTATAGAACCAATCAATGCATATAACCATTCGGGAGAGTTCATTTTTGCAAGCCGCCAGAAGGAACTCGCTTGCTCTTTGAACGCAAGCTTCTCAAGCTTGTAATTTGGATACGATGCATCATGGGAGAGATTAAAATCAGATGTGGAGAAATCAGAAAACCTCCTCGAGTATGGTGATCGGCCACCATAAGAAGAATTCCGAGTAATTATCGGTGAGCTTACAGAATTCCTAGCACTAGAAGGCCTGCATATTTTCAAAAAAAAATAATAGAATGATGTATCCTCAGCTTAAGATATTGAAAGTTAAATAAGATCAACTACTTTTCTTAAACGTTGGTGATACCTACCTTGCACTACTTTTTCTGGCATTGCTCGTTGAACTTTCATTTGCCGTCTCCTGCATTCTGATAAGCTTGGCATAAACTCCATTTTCCCCTTTAGCAAAGAGCTCGTCATGAGTCCCGATTTCAGAAACACTTCCTTGCTGAAGTACAGCGACAAGGTCAGCTTTGCGAATAGTAGATAGTCGATGCGCAATTACAAGAGTTGTTCTACCAATCATGAACCTATCAAGAGCTTCTTGAACCAGCTTTTCTGACTCGGAGTCCAATGCACTCGTTGCCTCATCTAGGAGAAGAATTGCTGGGTTTTTAAGCATTGCCCTTGCAATCGCTATTCTCTGCTTTTGTCCCCCTGATAGTTGCAACCCTCTCTCCCCTACCTGAGTTTCATAACCTTGAGGAAGTTTGAAGATGAATGAATGAGCATTAGCTACTCTAGCAGCTTCTTCGATCTCAACCTGATCAGCATCAGGTCTACCCAACAGTATATTTTCTTTAATCGTGGTGGCGAATAAAGCCGGTTCTTGGCTCACAAGTCCTATCTGTTGTCTCAACCATTTAAGCTTCAATGTCTTAACATCATGTCCATCTATCAGAACTTCTCCTGTAATTTCATATGATCACAAAGTTAAGGGGCCATTTGATACAGTTTTTAAATTAAAATAATCAACCTTTAGAGTTTTTATCCGTTTGCTACAAATTTTAGAACGAGTTCATGTATCGCATACCAGAAGAAGGGTCATAGAATCTCTCAATGAGGGACACAACCGTGCTTTTTCCAGAGCCGCTACTTCCAACCAATGCTATGGTCTTGCCAGAAGGAACATTCAAGGAGAAATTGTGAAGGATTTGAACTTCAGGTCTTGATGGATATAAAAAGTCGACATTTTTAAGCTCCACTAGTCCTGTCACAGTCTCTAACTCCAAACCTGATTCGCTATTTTTGTCTATACAAGGCTTGTGATCAATCACACGGAAAATTTTCGCAGCAGCAACTCTGGCCTTCGTAAATGCAGCCATGCTTGGTGCAGACTGGCCTAAAGCCCTGTGAGGAATTATGATAACTGTCAATAATACCCTTAAAACGACGATTAAAAAGGAGTGGAAAGAATAACTGCTGAAGCTTGCTTAAGCATGAAAAATGAAGAAGATAAAGTGCTTACAATCCACCGATCATGACAGCAAACATGGTAGCAATTGCAAGTCCTCCATTAGTGTAGTGATGCCTAACCAAATAGCCTCCATACCATAACAAAAGTGCATAGCAGCAGAAAACAACAAAGTAAGTAGCACCTAATCCAATTCCCTTTGCAAGTCCAGTCCGGTATCCGATCTTTTGAGCAACGCTTAGAGTAGATGAATAGCCTTGTAGTGCTTTTGTCTCTCCAACATATGCTAACACCACTCTAATTTGAACAACAGTCTGCAAATTTGGCTCAAAGTTAACACCACCGAGACGCATACACACAGAGCATGTTATGATTGACTTATCTGAACTTATCTTCTAGCATAAACACTTGTGATTGTGAGACTGTTTGAGATAGCTTATGAAAACATTTTATAACATGTGCATACACTATTTTCAGCTTATTTACATAAGCTCTTCAATTTAACTTAATAGTTTATGGCTTGTATGGAAACAATCACATCTTATCCCACTAAGTGGGTTGGCTATATGGATCAACTTCGGCCATAATGTTCTATCCAAGACCATGCTTTTATCCAAAATGTTAATCGCAAGATCTTTCTTAATAACTTCTCTTATAGTTTTTCCAGGTCTTCCTCTACCTCTAGTTGTTAGACTCCTCTTCATCTGATTTACTCTCCCTACCACATAATCTACAGACATTCTCTCTATATGTCCAAATTACCTAAGTCTATTCTCCGCCATCTTTTCTACTATAGGTGCTACTCCAACACTCTCTAATATTGTCATTTATAATCTTATCATGTTTAGTCTTACTCCAACACTCTCTAATCTTATCTTCTATTGCAGAAATATTTCATACACATGCACTTATATGATAGGTGCTTATACCTTAAGTGCTTAATTAAGTTGTTTTGATAAACAAGCCCAACCCTCTTACCTGTTCCACAATGTTGCCAGCTTGAGAAAGAGCTTCTTGGCTTTTACCAGATAACTTAGCCAAAGTGGTAGTATGAATGCCTCCTATTACAGCTATCATAGGGACAACAGCAAGTGTAACCAATGCTAATTGCCAAACAGCACTAAAACCAACCGCAAATCCAGAAACAAATGTAGCCATGTAGTGAACAAAATTACCTAACTGCATACATAAAAACCATATCCAAAACACCATCTTAATCTCATCACATAACATAAAACAAGTAATCTTAAAAAAAACAATAAAGGGTTTGTGTATGTTTTTCTGGTTCACCTTCTCACTTATAGCATCTTGTACCATAACAGCATCAGTGTTGATGGCAAAAACAACATCGGAAGTTCGAACTTCAGTGTCAAAGAACTGAATATCTTGATCCAAAGCAGCTTCAAGATACTTAATTCTCATCCTTGTTGATTGTCTCTCACCAGTCCACATCCAACAAGAAATCTCTGCAACAAACCAAACCTCTCTTAACATTCACAACCTCAAAAAAACCACAAGAACAAAATCATAAAAACACAAGTTTTTTCACCTGCCCATGAAGATGCCCAAATAGCAGCACCAACAACCAGAAAGTAAAATGCATACTGCAAATGAAAAACAATCAAAATTTCAACATTCATTACAGAAGCCACAAAAAAAGCAACAAACTTTGGACTCTACCAAGAACTTCTTACCTTAACAACTTCTTGGGTCATCTTGTCCAAATCATTAGCATTAGAACCAAAAGAGTTGACAAGATCAGCAAAGAACCGAAGAAAAAGTGGCAATGAACAACCATGTACAATAGCTCCAAGAGTTCCAACTGTCATGAGAATATAATCCAACCCATCAGCAAATCTGAAAAGCTCACCAAACCCAACAGATGGAACATCCTTAATCTTCTCATTTCCATTAGAAAAATCACAGCTTTCATTGTTGGGTAAAGAACTCTCCCCTTCCATATGTTCCTTGGATTCTCGTCTATCTAACTCCAATGTTGATATTGAAGCTGTTGTATCAGAAGATGAAAGCATCTCAATGCCTTGCATTTCAGACCATTTCCATTGCTCAGAACCTTGTGACATTGCAAAATACTTTGCTTGAGATTCACAGTTTCACATCACTATATGGCTTTTATTGAGCTCATGTTTGTGATGCTGGAATAGAAGGTGGTGGTGTTGGTGAATTGAACAGTGAATAATAGTGTGAATGAGACACTGTTTGGGAGTGTAAGTTAATGTTGAGTTTGGTTACTTCTTGTGTAAGGTGTGTGATGATGGAGAAAGGTGAAATCAGAAAGTGATAGATGGTGATAACTGAGAAGACAGACAGGGAAATTTCTGAGACATGGAGAGAGAGAAAGAAAGGAATGTGGTTCTCTACCCGACAAAAAGTAATGTGTGAAGACTTGGAGATTGGTTTTTGACTGAAGGAGATTCTTACTAGAGGAAAATAGAAGTACTTGTAATTTCATATTAAGACAAAAATATTGATAATTAATATGAAAATTTCTGTATCCACCTCCCTATGGGTGTCACCCCAGCGAAATTCCTAACTTAACCCTGCTTCGGAGATGTATCTCCGAAGTAATTTTTTTTAAAGATTTTTTTAGACTTTGGAAATATATTTCCGAAAACACCAAAAAATTAGTGTTTTCGGAGATGCATTTCTGAAATGCATGAAAATTAATTAAAATACGTTGTTTTTTACAGTCTGGTAATATTTCGGAAGTTCATTTCCGAAAAAAAGTGTTCATATATCATTTTCCCTCATTCACTATTTCATCATTTTTCTCCAAAACTCCTCCAAACCCTCTCCAAAACTCAATCAATCTCAATCCATATTTCGTCTCAAAATCAAGTTCCAAACCGTTGATCACGTTAAAGGGAGCATAGAAAGCTACAATTTGAGGTAAACATCTCTCATTTCATCCCCTATTTCACTACATTGATTGGAGAAATTTGTGCTAAAAACTGCGATGGTTCGGAAGTACATTTCCGAAATAAGTTACCTAACAAATTTCGGAAATGTACTTCCGAAATAAGCCCTGGCAGTAAAAAACACAGTTTTGGCCAATTTTGCTAATTTTTGCATATGTTAGGTATGGTGCATCCGGACAACACTGTCGACGATGACGTAGTAGTTCCGGAAGTTGTCAACGTTAATAACGATCTGGTTATCGACGTTAAATCTATGATCGATGCGGTAGATGTACGACAACAATTTACAAATGATCGGAGCTTCGCTAGTCGTGAACAATTGCTTGATTGGGTTCGTAGTGAAGCTAGTAAACTTGAATTTAGCATTGTTATTTTAAGGTCCGACAATGGAAATAGTAGACGAAAATCTTTTGTCGTTTTGAATTGCGAGAGGGGTGGGAGTTATGTACCAACAAACCGGGTGTTAAAAGACGAAGACACATGATCGAGAAGGTGTGGGTGTCTGTTTAAGTTGCGCGTGACTCGGAGGGTTGATGATTTGTGGCGTTTAAGCGTCATTTGTGGAATTCATAATCATGCCTTGGATGCCAAGTTACACGGGCATCCAATGGCGTGTCGTTTGTCCCGCGAAGAGAAGAATGTTATTTCGGATTTATCGATAGTTAAAGTGGCGCCTCGCAACATACTTGCCGATTTGAAGCGGAAAAAACCGGATAGTGTTTCAAATATCAAGCAAGTTTACAATGAACGACACAATCTTAAAGTCTTGAAAATGGGCCCTCGGTCGGAAATGCAACAACTTTTGAAACTATTAGGCGATAACCAATACGTGTCAAGCTTCCGAACGTCCGAGGACAAAGTTACGGTGCGTGACATTTTTTGGACTCATCCCGAAAGTATCAAATTGTTCAACACATTTCCAACCGTTCTTGTGATGGATTCAACGTACAAGACCAACAAGTATAGGCTTCCTTTTCTAGAGATTGTCGGTGTGACCTCGACGGACAAGACATATTCGGTCGGATTTGCTTTTTTGGAATGTGAAGAGGAAGATAACTTTACATGGGCTTTGGGAGTATGCAAGTCTTTGTTGGTTGATCAAAAGGTTATGCCAAGTGTCATTGTTACCGACCAAGACAATGCTTTGATGAATGCGGTCGATACCGTCTTCCCGACATCGACCGCATTACTTTGCCGGTATCACATAACGCGCAACATGAGAAGTAAGCTCAAACCCGCGGTTGCCACGAAAGATAGGTCGGATGAAAACGGTAAAATCATCAAAGCCGGTGTTGTGGTGGATAGGATTATGGCCGCATGGAGGGAGATTTTAGATGCACACACCGAATAGTTGTATACCGAGAAATTGGTATACTTTAGGTCTTTGTGCGTTTCCATTAAGACTTTTTGTCATTATGTCGAATCCACTATCCTTGACAAAGTAAAGGAAAAAGTTGTTTGTGCTTGGACGGATCGAGTAAGACATCTTGGTTGCACCACGACTAACCGAGTTGAATCCGCACATGCGGTGTTGAAGAGATGGTTAGGTGATAGCAAGGGAGATTTATGTCGGGGATGGAACACCGTGAACCAAATGCTCCAAAATCAACACAATGAAATTCAAACATCGTTCGGTCGGAGCAAGACGATTATGGAACACCGGTTTAAGGGCAAAAATCTATTCTCGCAATTGATTTACAACATATCTCGTTCGGGTTTGAATTTTATGTTTCATGAAGCAAAGCGGGCGGAGACAACGGGTCCAGATAGTTCTAAATGTGGGTGCACCATTAGAAAGACATACGGCCTTCCATGTGCATGTATACTTTCTAAAAAAATGAATTTGAATTCACCGATGCGCATGAATAAGGTAATCGACCATTGGAAGAAGCTCCGTTTTGATGATTTCGAGCCGCCGAAAGAAAATGATTCCAAAATCACCATCTCTAACGAGTTGGAAGTGATAATGGATAAGTTTGCTAAAGCGGATGACACAATGAAAATGCACATAAAAGAACAATTACGAAAAATTGCATTTCCGGAGACCACCGATTTGAAACCTCCATCTCAACCGGTTAAAACGAAAGGTGCTCCGAAAAAGCCAAAAAATACACAAGACACATCAACAAAACGATCTCCTTCCTACTTTGAACATGTTGATGCATTGTTCCCGGATTCACCGACACCAAAGTCCAAGTGTAGTGGTAACAAAGGAGCCCGTATTTCGAAGCCGCCTCGCACACCACCGATCAAAAAATCACCCATGGTCTATATTGATGAGATGCCACTTTTTATGCACAAATATATCGATAACATAGTTGATGTTTGAGGCGACGACAATTGTGGATATCGGGCCGTTGCGGGTTTGCTTGGAAAAGGGGAAGAAAATCACACTTTAATTCGACGGGAACTTCTTTCGGAGTTGACTTCGCATCGGGACATCTACGACCGACACTATGAAAATCAAGAAAACTTTGAGAAACTTCATGATTCACTTGTTCCATCACTTAGCGGTATCGCCCCGGTTTCGAAGTGGATGTCATTCCCCGATATGGGCCATCGAATAGCAAGTGCATACGATAGGGTGTGTGTCGATTTGACGAGATTTGGACTATGTGAGACATTCTTTCCACTTCATAGTCGACCGCCATTGGACGCGTCGAGCCGCATCATATGTATCGGGTATCTAAGATCGCGCCACTTCGTGCAAGTTTTTTTGAAACCGGGGTGTCCTATACCGGCTACTTCTTGTCAATGGACGGCACATCATTCAAATGAGGCAGAGACTTGGCCGGATCCTTTCGTTTCAAGAATGGCAGAGTTTGAAGAAATGATGAGCCAAGAGCGTGAGCAAAATAGAGAGCGGTCGAAGAACATACCGATTTTAGATTTAGGCGCCACCGATTGGTTCGGCGAATTTTAGTATGTATTATCGTTTACCATGTAAAATCGGACTGATTCAATACATATATAACATAAGTATGTTTTATGTTGTCATTGCATATTTTATGCCTATTTTGTATGCTTTTGGTATTGTTAACCCAAAACAGAATGTAATGCACAAAATGCAAAATTCAGCTCTGTTTCTGCATAATTCGGAAATGAAATTCTGAATTATACTTGTTTTCAGACCAATTTCGGAAGTTTATTTTCGAAACTTTCCCTGAATGCAGGATAAGGTTTGTTGGGCCATTATTACTCCAATAAGTCTATAAATACAACACACTCTTCTTCATCCTCTTCACACCACAAAACACAAATGACACAAACCTACCCCTACCTAGCATTCGTCTACTTCACCAGTGGCTACCCGATGTCGTTCCAATTTCGCTTCTTGCGCGACACGCCGTTTGCGGACTTTATAACGTTGCTCAACACGCTATTGCAATATCTGGAAAATCAGAAGGTTGTCAAGCTTGAGTACCGCTCGCCATCGCTTAACGACAACAGATGTTTAATCGAGTTGGATGCAAAACTTCAAAGATCGGGGGCCGACGTTATCAAAATGTTAACTCATCCTCACCTACCCATGTTTAACAATATGTAACTTTAATCTTATGTAATGTGATCGATGTAATCTTCATCCGTTAAATAAATCGAATCGTTGTTGTTTGTTATTTTTCTTTTGTCCAGACCTCATTTCGGAAGTACATTTCCGAATTCTTACAAGGGGGGTGAATTCAGAGATGCACTTCCGAATTCACTTATTTTGTGGAAAAAAAACATTATTTTGGATGTACATTTCCGAAATCAGTTTTTTTCATAAAAAAAAACACGTATTCGGAAATACATTTCCGAAACAACATTTTTTTTTCAAAAAAAACACGTTTTCGAAAATTCATTTCCGAAACAGGGGGTATTTTGGAGATTTCACCAGGGGCGACCAAGAAAGTAAGGAGGTGGGTAAAGAAATTTCCATTAAAATTTATAAATTATCAAATGTATTTTTGTTAGAGAATTTCCCACCTTATCTCTTAGATCTCTCACATAATATTGAATTGACAAAATTGTCTTTCTGCCTCCGTAGATATACTTTGGAAAGCACTTTTTTTACATTTATGTGAAAATATTTCGTAGATGCACACACGAAACACTTCGTAAGTACACATGTAGAACAAATCCATAATCTGGAAAACAAAAAAACAATGATAAAAGAAACATTCATTGATTAAAATTGGCATTACATTGAAATTTCAAACAGAAAATTAATACTACATCTAAGAAATTACAACAGTCAAAATAATTTCATCATATCCATGCATCATTTGAATGACATCAATGTCGTTTTCCACTTCATCCCACCAACGTTCTGTTTCTTCGGTCTCAACTGAGGTCTTTGTTCTAAGCCCCTGAATCCTTCTGATGACTTCGCCAGGTTTGTACCCCCCTCTAACCTGTAAGTTAATATGAGCGCCTAAGAGGGGGGGTGAATTAGGTGATGGTAGATTTTTGTCCTTTTATTCTTTTATGATCTTGTTGTGTGTGGTAAAAGCAATAAAAGCGGAAAGTAAATGAACACACGATGTATACTGGTTCCCCTCACAGGTCGAGAGTACTCCAGTCCCCTTGCCAACAAGCAAGAGATTTTACTATAATGTTATGACTCTTACAAGACTCTTCCTAGTCCTTCTAAAGAGACAACCACCAAGAACACCCTTCTTGGATTTCAATAAGTCCTTAAGAGAACACCCTCCCTAAGGATACCTCTTGTTTCCAAAACTATGGACAACAAGGTTACAACCTTACAATCTTATATCCACACTTGGAAAAATAAGATGTAATCAATACAAACATAAAGAATTACAAGTGATTGAATATATTTGGTAATAAGCAAAGTTTTCTCACAATAGGTTATTATGTACTCAATGGAAATGATGAAGAAAATTTTCTAAGTATATGAAAGTGTATGCTGAAAATTTTCTTTAAAGAAGTTTGAACACAATGGAAATTTGAGAGCAAGAGCACAACAAAATGATTATGAAAAATTGATAGTATGTGTGTTTTTCAAAAGGAATAAAGAAGCCTTTATATATGATTAAACACCCTTCCAAAAGGCTGCAAAAACATTTTCAAAAAGGTGCAAACACATTGCTTAAAACAAATTTCGTATGGCTGAAGAAAACATGAAAAGATGTGATGTTTCAGTGGTAATCGGTTACCAGAAGTAGAGTAACCGGTTACCCAATTGCAACGTTCATATTTTTCAAATTTTTAACAGGGTAACCGAGTACTGAAACCAGGGTAATCGATTACCCATACAAAAACCCGAGAGAGATCATTTGAGAACTTCAGTAACCGGTTACCATAGCTCCAGTAACCGATTACTTCAACTACAAAACCAAAAAACACTTTGAAAAAAAGCTTTTTATGTTGAAAAGAGTTTTACCAAAAGCCTTTTAAATGCAATGCATGTTATATGTGATATTTCCATTGATTACACATTTATATCTAAGTGAGTTTTTCTTTAACTTATTTACCTTACAATTGATCAAGATATATTGAAGATTAAACTTGTATATTGAGAGAAGTCTTGATCCAAGTCCTTTGCCAAAAGCTATGGTGTTGTTTTGTCTTCATCAAAAACTCTTGAAGAAGCTTGTCTTCACATTCTCCCCCTTTTTGATGATGACAAACCAATCTTAGATGAAAATATGAATAATATTGCTTTTGCCTTATGATTGACTTTTGCTCCCCCTATCACCAATACTCCCCCTTTATGTAAGAGTATTTCTTGATTTTGAAAGTTAAGTATTCTTGAGCTACATATGGTTAGTAAAAGCAATCATATAATTTTACATATGGTTAGTAAAAGCAATCATATAATTTTGAGATCTTTCTCCCCCTTTGTCATTAACAAAAAGGAATGAAAGACTAATAAAAGTTAGAGTGTATAAATGTTACAAAGAATATAGAAGATATATTTAATCCAAACATAACTCAAATTTAATAATTCAAAACATACTAACATAATGCAAACATTGTTTTTAGAACATGAAATTTAAACACACAACTTTGATGAAAATAACATAAAACTAGAACAAACAAAGATGATAAAACATAAGCTAAATGATAATATGAAATGAAATGACTATTCTTGCTCATCCATGTTCTCTTCCTCTTCCTCCTATTCTTCCTCTTCATCTTGGTTGTGAAGCATATCTATTTGGAGTTGAATGTTGTTAAACCGGTTGATCATATAGGTGTCCATAGCACACACCTTGTTATAGGTTAACATTTGAAGGTTGTAGATAGCTTCATTTGTGTATCCTCCTTCGGGCATAGCGGGAGGTTGGTAGGGAACATTTGGTTGTTGTGGTTCAACATCTTGATAAACAAACCGACCTTCACGGTTTTGAAAAATGCCGGTATTTTTGGTGATGGTTGAAGTGTCAATCTCATTATCATTAGTCATCATGATTTTAGGTTCCCTTCTTAGACCAATATCAAATTGAGGCAAAAGGCGTGAAATCATTCTAGCATAAGGTAGGCCACCCGTTAATTTAAGTTGATGCTCCATATTCCTTAGGATCAAGTTGCCCAATCGAGTTTAATGCGTTTTTTGACCGCAAACATAATCATCAACTCGGTATCACTCACTTGAGAGTGGTTGGAATGTTTTGGAATCAAAATATAGCTAATGAAAAAGTGAAGCACTCGATCACTCACAGTTAAATTTTTTGCCGGTAATACCAAACGTTCCGCCGTGTTAGCCTTGGCCGCGAAGCTCTCCCTAACCGATTCTCTTGAAATGTCATAAAAGTAGCCATACCTAGAATAGTTCTCCCATGGAGGTGTCATGCCGTGAAGGATAACCAAGCCGGTAGTAGGAATAGTTGAAAACTCCCTAAATTCTTCTAAGGTCATGGAAATTTGTTTCCCTTGAACCTCACTAGACAAAGATAAATCATTCCCAATTTCAAAAGAACAATAGAAATCTTTCACTAAATCCGCATATACTTCTCCATGGTCACTAACAAATCTATCCACTTTTTGATATCTAAGCAATTCCGGAAATTGGAAACTAGTGTTAGGGAATTTATGCAACATACCATACTTTGTTGCCATTAGAGGTCTCTTGCGGACATTGAAGGTGAGTCGACGAGCTTTCAAGGATGGTTCCGCCGGATGCCTTGAAGAACTTCCATCCACATGCTTGCTGCTTCTTGAAGATCTCATGATGAAAGTTAGGGTTTGGAGAAGATGATAGAGATGTTAGGTTATGGATGGAGAGATGAAGGTTTGAGGTAATATAAAAGGTAGAGAGTTTATGGGAATTTGAGAGTTTTTTAAGAGTAGTGAATGTGAGGGTTGAATGGATTGAATGTGTAGTTATGAGAGGTTTGAATGAGTTGAATGAGATTTAAGAGAGGTAGGTGGAAGAGATAAAAAGAAGATTTGAGGAGAGAGGAAATAAAATTAAAAATATGATGCATGCATGTATGCCACATATGCAAGACAAGATAAAAATAAAAAAAAAAAAACCTTTGAAAAGCTTAAAAACGTAAATAAATAATTCTGGAACGCAGGGTAATCGGTTACAGGGGTTTAGGTAACCGGTTACTCAAAGTGAAAAAATAATTTTTGTGCAAAATGCCCAGGGTAACCGATTACTCCTATCTGGGTAACCGATTACTCAAAGTAAAACACAATTTTTTGCGCAAAACGCCCAGGGTAACCGATTACTCCCATATGGGTAACCGATTACTGATGCAAAAAATGGAAAAAAAACATAAAAGAAACATAGGAAAAACATGATAAGCATAGAAAGAAAGCACCTTAATAGTTTTGTGAAGATTTAGGCTAGATCACTTTCATCCAAAATGCCAAGTTCCCGACGAATTTTATAGAACGCATCTTTCAGAAGCGGCTTTGTGAAGATATCCGCAAGTTAATTTTGCGTATCTACAAATGTTATCTCGACATCACCTTTGAACACGTGATCCCGTATGAAATGATGTCTGATATCTATGTGTTTTGTGCGGGAGTGCATCACTGAATTTTTTGTTATGTTGATCGCGCTTGTGTTATCACATCTTAGAGGAATACAACCAAGGTTTAAACCATAGTCAAGCAGTTGCTGTTTGAGCCATAAGATTTGAGCGCATCCACTTCCGGCTGCAATATATTCAGCCTCAGCAGTACTAAGAGCCACGCTTGCTTGTTTCTTGCATGACCATGACACTAGAGCATTTCCCAAAATGTGACACGTTCCACTGGTGCTTTTGCGATAAGTTTTACAGCCTGCATAGTCAGCATCAGAATGACCAACTAAAGTATTCATACTACCTTTAGGATACCATAAGCCGACATTGGTTGTTCCTTTTAGATATTTAATGATTCGTTTGACTGCTGCAAGGTGAGATTCTTTAGGGTTGGCTTGATATCTGGCACATAAGCAGACGTTAAACATTATATCTGGTCGACTTGCCGTTAAGTATAAAAGTGAGCCGATCATTCCACGATATTCTGTGATGTTGACAGGATTGCCTGGTTCATCTGGATCAAGGTAGGTGCCAGATCCCATTGGTGTTGCACTATCTTTACTATTTTCCATCTCAAATTTCTTGATTAGTTCTTTGCAATATTTTGACTGATTGATGAAGATTCCATGCTTGAGTTGTTTTATTTGGAGACCAAGGAAGAAATTTAATCTTCCCATCATGGACATTTCAAATTCTCCTTGCATCATTGAAGAAAACTCTTTGCACATTTCATGGTTAGTCGAACCAAGAACAATATCATCTACATAAATTTGTACAAGTAAAGTATGACGATTGAATTTTTTTAATGAAAAGAGTAGTATCTACTTTACCCTTTACAAACCCTTTTTCGATTAGGAAGGTACTTAGTCGATCATACCAAGCCCTTGGTGCTTGTTTTAGCCCATATAATGCTTTCTTTAGTTTGAAGACATGAGTAGGATGCTTGTAGTCTTCAAACCCGGGGGGTTGCTTTACATAAACTTCTTCATTGATGATACCATTGAGAAAAGCACTTTTTACATCCATTTGGAAAAGTTCAAAGTCTAATGAGCATGCATACGCAAGAAGTAATCTTATCGCCTCCAACCTAGCTACCGGAGCAAAGGTTTCTTCAAAGTCAATACCTTCTTCTTGATTTTACCCTTGTGCCACTAATCTTGCCTTGTTTCGAGTAATTATACCATTTTCGTCCATCTTATTCTTGAATACCCATTTGGTTCCAATGATACGTTTGTTTCCTGGATTAGGAACAAGTTCCCAAACATCGTTTCGCTCGAATTGATTCAGCTCTTCTTGCATGGCAAGAATCCATTGATCATCTTCTAGTGCTTGAGATACCTTGGAAGGTTCTATTTGTGAAACAAAAGCCATGTGTAAGCAAGCATCTTTGAGATTTAATCTTGTTGCAACTCCTTGGCTAATATCACCAATAACCTTATCAATAGGATGATCTCTATGAGTTCTCCATTCTCTTGGTAGATCATTGGTGTTTGATTCTTGTTATACACTTTCTTGTTGAACACTTTCTTGTTGAACACTTTCTTGTTGAACTTCCGGTGCCTTCACAATTGTATCATTTGAAAGTTCTTTCGGGGGTAAATCTAAGGGATCATCATCATCACAAACAACTATTTCCTCTTTGGAGGTGTTAGTCTCATCAAAGATACATGCATAGATTCTTCAATAGTCAAAGTTCTTTTATTATAGATTCTATATGCTTTACTAGAGAGAGAGTAACCAAGAAATATACCTTCGTCGGATTTCTCATCAAACTTACCAAGATTGTCTTTGTCATTGTTGAGAACAAAGCACTTGCATCCAAAAATGTGAAAGTGAGCAATGTTTGGCTTTCTTCCCTTGAAGAGTTCATATGGAGTCTTCTTTAAGATAGGTCTAATGATCACTCGATTTCCAACATAACATGCCGTACTAACCGCATCCGCCCAAAAGTATTTAGGAAGATTTGCATCACTAAGCATTGTTCTTGCAAGTTCCACTAGAAACCTATTTTTCCTTTCAACTACTCCATTTTGTTGTGGAGTTCTTGGTGCTGAAAAATTATGAGAGATACCATGTTCTTCACAAAATTCTTCAAATGATGCATTTTGAAATTCTCCACCATGATCACTTCTTATGGATACAATCTTTAATGACTTCTCATTTTGGATTTGTTTTGCATACTTCTTAAAGGCTTTAAAAGCATCACTAAGTCCAAGAATATCTAGAATAATCATCAACAATAACTAACGTGTATACATTACCTCCGAAGCTTCTTGTCCTTGATGGACCAAATAAATCCATATGCAATAACTGAAGTGGTCTTGTTGTAGTCACCACATTCTTTGGTTTCACTACAAGAAAAAAAGTCTACGGCCACGCTAAATTTTTCCACAATTCAAAAACTCTGGCCACATACAAGCTTTGGCCAGAGTTTTCAAATCGTAGACATATGTTTAGAAATATTGAATCCGGAGTGTGAAACTGTGGCCTTTTCATCATTTTCCACGGTTAACAAACTGCGGATAGTTTAAGCCGCAATAGTAAAACCGCGGCATTATAATTTTCACTTCAAAATATGGTCCAAACCCAAAAAAATATAGCCCGCCAGAATTTCCCTCTTTTTTTTAAGTTTCCCTCTCCTTAATTTTTTTTAGATTAAAAAAAAAGTTAAAAATGTAAATACAATTTTAGTTTTCGTTCACAAATGAAAATAGGGTTAGAGATAGTAAAATCCAAAACTCTCTCCCTCCTTCAAGAGAAGACCGTGAACGGGTGATGGTGGTGCGGCCGATTCCTCTCCTCCGATCGACAACAACAACTAACATTGCCTTCTTCTCTTTTCATCACAAATGGCAGCGCGACCTCCATCTCCAGCGATATCTCCTTTCCGTCTCCGATTTTTTCGATTCATGTTAGTTTTTGTTCAACATCATGTTTTATTAACCTAATTTGTTTGATTTTTACAGAGATTAACACAAATTCTAAAAGGGAAAACGAAACCCTAGTTGTGAAAAAACGAAGCAGAATAGGGTTCGAGAAGAAGAAAGTCGCACTGTAGAGAGAACTAAGGGATTGGGTAGCGCGCCATCTCCGTGTACGATTCTTCTTCCCAACCTTCACCTTTCTCTTTTCTCTGCGTACAAATCTAACCCTTCTTCGCCTTTTTCGTCGAATTCGCCTTCGATTTTTGGACATCATTCCGGTTTCTCTAATGAGTCTGATACTCCTCCTAAACCTCCTAGGAAAGAACCCAAGACACCCCGCAAGGTAACC
This sequence comes from Vicia villosa, assembly GCF_029867415.1. Classification (NCBI taxonomy): domain Eukaryota; kingdom Viridiplantae; phylum Streptophyta; class Magnoliopsida; order Fabales; family Fabaceae; genus Vicia; species Vicia villosa. The sequence goes on from NC_081180.1 coordinate 167,886,076, forward strand.
TCTTCTATTTCTTCTCTTTTCCCTTTGTGTATGTATCCGTGTCAGTGTCGGTGTTTATATTTCTTAGCTTATCTCACGAACTTGTGATCATTGACAGGTGAGGGTGCTGAAATAGATTGGAGTTTACTATTGCGAGGTCCTTTAATTGGATTGGATCTATAATGGACTCCATTGATGGATGTTGAGAGGCTTTATGGATGTTGAAAAAGTACAAATCTAACATTGTCTGAGGGCTGAGTTGCTATCTTTTGTTCGGATAATCTTGTCAGTTGGTTCCTTTCTTCATTTATTTTATGTCTTCTTCAACACTCTAGCTGCTTGCGTGATTATGCCCCAGTTGAGGAGAGGTGAAGAGTTTTGGTGCGCTTTCCTGTCTTACTAATTTCTTTAGTTTATCTGTCCTATGTTTTTGCAGGCTGACATGCCATAATTGGCTCTCATTCACCTATTTCCACTGCTAAAGGAGTTTTAGTTAAGGTGCAGAACAAATGTACAAGTACTCTCAGCTTTCCTATCTTGATCTGCTAACAAACTTTCAATGTTGACATATTTATTGTTTAGGGAGTTGATGTTATGTTTAACAGTTGATTTCAGTTAAACTTGGATGTGATGTGATACATTTTCTCTTTGAATTTAGTGTTTTTCATAGTTATCTATGGTAGGGTGGCCAATTTATTTCTAAGTTTTGGCCGTCAGTCCCGTTCTCATATATACTTGTTCGATTTCTTTACCATCAAAGATAACTAATATTACTTGTTCAATTTCTTTGGGATAAATTTGCATATGGTAGGGTGACAAATTTAATCTATTATTTTTGGTTGCCAATCTACACTCTCATTTTCACTTAATGTATTTTTCTTGACAAGTTAAATTTAAATGTCATATATCTATGATCTTCATGGTTACTGTTACCAATGAAGATAATTGAATCTCACTTCCACTTCATGTGATGTGTATCTATGCTCCACATGATCAAATCAAACACTTTTCATTCATAAAGAAAGAATCATGAAAAGAGACATTAGCAACAGAAAAATCAACATTTCTGGTTTTTTCATTAAACATATAATTATATCAACTCTATCACATGTGTCTATCAACCTAAGTGGATTATTTCAGACACAAGCTAAGGTTGTAGTTACAAAGCAAAATGTCTATAAACTTCAATTTACAACAAATTGGCATATTCATAATCATATTCATGATCATTTCTTGCCTTTATTTCTAAAGTAATAGGCTTTTTAAATTCAGCAACGTGAACCCTTTTTGCAGTTTAATGTTCCAGCTGCTGCAGTGATGGAAGCAACTACAGATGATGGTTTTGCTGCTGAACTTGATGCTCTTGCATAGCTTGATGATGAACCTGCTCCTGATGCCCTAAAGAATGCACCATTTAACATCAAATTTGAGTGTGAATCTTGCTTCCGAGACACCTTGTGAGTATCCATCATCATTAACCGGTAGTAGTTCTGTTTCAAATGATATATTAGTCGATTAATTAATTCAATTAATCACTATAATATGTTGATTGAATCAAGTTTTGTTCTGTAGTTACTGTGAGTGAAGTAGATGCATTGTATGAACTCTATTTGAAGTTAAGCAACTCAATTATTCAAAATGGTCTTATTCACAAGGTGAGTTTAGAGTTTTAGTTTAAGATTAAATATCCTTAATTAATTAAGTTGCTTAATAATGACTTATTCAAAGCTTGTTTAGACCTCTTTTGTGGACACTGAATTATGAAATGGAATTTGGATAGATGTTTCATTTTTTTACATCTTCCTCTCAGATTCCCATCAGTTTGCAAGCTAATTTGCTAATTGGTAAAAGGATGATAATGGTTTGAATAAGTACTTGTTCATTATCAAGATGCTTCCTATTTAATTGATGAGACTGCCAAAATTGTTTCAAACCATTATCTTCCTCACATGACTGGTTTTAATGAACCATCTTAAGCTCTAGCAGTCTCATTTTTACATCTCATTGTTATTATTTTATTTGTCCAGACAATTTTGGCATTTGAATATCTCATCTCCTCGTGATCTTGTTCTTAAGTATAAAACATGCAAATTAAATAGGTACCAGTTTGTAGTTTTTTGTTTATAAGCTCTAGCAGAGGCTCAGTGTGCTACTCTTTGCAAAGCAGGAAAGGCAAGTTGACACGATAGTACAACTTGAGTCATGAATTGGCTTACCCAGGGTCGAATATTCTTGCTGCTGACTTGTATTTTCTTCCTTGTGTCAAAGCTGCATGGCTGATATTAAGTAAGTGAATGATGGAGCTTCAGAGTTGGCCAAGGGTTTCGGTTGTGTTCTAAACTAGTTACTTTATGTAAGTGCTTTTTGAATTTAAGGTTAGATTCTAATGAAAATGAAATAAGGTTATAATTCTGTTAACAGGGACAATTTTTAAAATTGTTATACTTATTGGTTCATTGATTTACTATCTAACTAGAATCTAAGCCTTTATGTAATCTAAGCCTTTTAATTTAGGGTTTGTGATAATTGTGTTGAGTTTCTCTGTTTGATTTAGAATTTTGAGCTTATGATATTTATGATTGATGTAAACATGACTATTAAACTGGTTGATTTGGTGTTAATCAAGTAACTAAACTGTTTCAAGTTAATTCATATTCTATGATAGAGGACTTGACATTTTGATCTATTGTTGTGTTTAGACTGACTAAATTCGACTTCCGTGAGCCGGTAAATATTGGAAGTGATGAAATGGTCAGCATGAATGAGATGGCTGAGATCGTTCTTGGTTTTGACGACAAGAAAACTCCTATACATCACATTCCTGGCCCAGAGGGCGTTCGTGGTCGTAACTCAGACAATACACTTATCAAAGAGAAACTTGGCTGGGCTCCAACAATGAAGCGGAAGGTATAAAAATAATTCCTTTCTTCTTTCTTGTGTCTTACTTTCTTTTTTATCAAAATGATTCCTTTCTTCCAGTGCATTTAGGCTCACTTAGGGCAGCACTTATACTTTAATGAGTAATATTTTAAAATTGTTATACTTATTGGTTCATTGATTTTCTTTGCCCTTTGTGTTGAGAAAGATTTTAGTCAATGGAAATTGGGTTGGAGTTTCAGACTTCTAACCGCAATTTATTCGGTACTTAAACCTACACTTACGAACTCAGATTTCTTACTAGAATCACGCACTCATGCGCGCATTCACGAGAATGTTATTAACTGCAGGGAATTTTGACATCTGGATTAGTGTTGTGACAGCATGGTGTGTAAGGAAGAAAGGTCCAGTGTATGCATCTGCATTCAGCCCTCTTAACCTTTTGATTGTGGCTATTGCTGCTTCCTTGTTGTTAGATGAGACTCTCTATGTTGGAAGGTATGCATATAAAAATACTGTGAAACTCTCTATGATTATGATTTGTACTAACTCTTGGTTTTGTGAAACATGTTAGTGTAATTGGAGGTGTGCTAATTGTGGGTGGCTTGTACATGGTGTTATGGGCTAAGAGCAAAGAAACTAACTTCATTGCTCAAGAATTTGAAAGGTCAACTGAGGTTGTTGTTATGTCCAAGACATTAGATCATGACTTGGTCACTGAAGCAGCAATAGCCGAACCAAACAGTAGGAGCAATTCTATTATTACATAGGTTTAGGATTAATTTAGATTTTTGTTTCATGAATTAAAATTTGGGAATAAGTTACCAAAGGTTTGAACACGAAAGTTTGAATCCATAGAATGTTGATGGAGGAGGAATCAAAGAACATCATTAAAGCAAAAATGAGATTGAGTCATACTATGAAATAAACGGTGAAGAAAAAAAATTAGCACACCTCGTGTTATACTTTAATGAGTAATGTTCTTTTAAAATTGTTATACTTATTGGTTCATTGATTTTCTTAGGTCACACCTATACTTTATTGTTAATTATATATATATATATATATATATATATATATATATATATATATATATATATATATATATATATATATATATATATATATATATGACATATTTATGTAATGATACAGAAATAAACCGTGGCAAGATAAATGGTTTAGAAAGCATAACATATAACAACGGTTTTAAATAGGTGGTCATAACCAAACCGTGGCTATATCTTGAACTAATACTGTGTCGTAAACGTTAAAATGAAACCGTGGCTTTACCATATAGCCACAGTTTTGCAGTCATGGCAAATACAAACCGCGGCCTTCATCAAGCTACCTAAACCGTGGCCTAAAAAAGCCACGGTTGTAAAAAAGGCGTGGTCTATACCAAAAAACCGTGGACTTTACTTTAGGCCACGGCCGCATACTACACAGTTGAATTTCCGTGGCCAAACCGTGGCCTCAGCGTTACACTACGGTTATTTTGCATATAGCCTCGGTTTTCTAGGCGTGGCAGGAGACCTTTTTTTCTGTAGTGTTTGAAAGATGATTTGGTTTGCTTTCCCTTTTGACATGCATCACATAATTTATCTTTGACAAACTTTATCTTAGGTAAGCCAATAACAAGATCATGTTTGGTTAACTTATTTAAATGATCCATATGAATATGGGCTGCTCTTTTATGCCATAGCCATGAATCATTATTATTGTTTACCAAAAGACATTTTACTTTCAAAGATAAATCATTTAAAGAAATCATAAAAATGTTATTAATTCTTGTACCTTTGAGTTTTACCTCATTGGTGACTTCATCGATGATCAAGCATTCCTCCTTAGTGAATTTGATCTTGAAGCCTTTGTCACAAAGTTGGCTAATGCTTAGAAGATTATGCTTTAGTCCTTCAACATAAAGAACATCTTCAATGGATGTGAAAGGTGGTGCACCAACTTTGCCTTTGCCAAGAATTCTTCCCTTATTGTTGTCTCCATAAGTGACAAAACCCTTGGCCTTTAACCTTAGATCTGAAAATTGGTTTAGGTCTCCCGTCATATGCTTTGAACAACCACTATCTAGATACCATAGGTTTGAAGTGGTCTTCAAGCATGTCTACAAAACAAATTAAGTTTTGTTAGGTACCCAAATGGCTTTGGGTCCATCATAGTTAGTTCCTTTCTTCACCCATACATAATGTCCACTAGGAACACTAAAGTTTCTTACATAACAAGCATTGGGTGTGTGACCAATAATTCCATAATAAAAATAAGTAGGTTCAAAGTTACTTCTATATCTAGAAGGATGAGATTTCTTCTTAACATCATTCTTCTTTTTTAGGATAATGTTGCATTACTTTAGGCCTGATCACTTTCTCTTGAATTGGTTGGTTACTAGCCTTGACAAAGATAGTCTTGTTGGATCTTGGTTTATCAAATTTAGAGAAACCAAGTCCGCTCTTATCATTGGAGTATCTTTGTGTGCTAAGAACATTTTCCAATCCAATTTGCCCTTTTTCATATCTTTCTAAAACACGTTTTAATTGGACAATTTGGAAGAAAGTGATTCACAATTCTTGCATGCAACATTATCTTCTTTAACATTAATCATCTTTTCTTTGTCATCTTTATGTTCTACTTCAATTATCTTAACCTTCTCTTCTAAAGATGATATTATTTTCTTTTGAGATGATATAGTTTTATAGAGAATTTTGCATTCTTTTAATAATTCATCTATTGCACCTTGTGCACCATTATCAAAAAGAGAATCATCATAACTAACCTCGCCTTCTTCATCGTCGGAGTGGTGTGATGCCATTAGTGCTAGGTTTGCGCTTTCGTCACTATCGGAGTCTGATGAGGAACTTACTTCATTATCTTCCCATGCTATGTAGGCCTTTTTATTTTTGAACTCCTTTTTGCCTTTGAATCCATTCTTCTTCGAAAGCTTTGGACATTCCGGCTTTATGTGTCCTTGTTTCCCACATTCATAGCATGTAACTTCTTGTGATGAAGTGGATGCTTCTTTATCCTTGTGCTTTGAGAATTTCTTTCTTTTGACATAGTTAGCATTATCAATATTATTTTTATTACCAAAAAATTTGCCTAACCTTTTTACAAGAAGCAAGAAGTTTTCATCTTCATCCGATGCATCTTTCATTTTGCTTTCTTTTGAATCTACTTTTAATGCAATGCCTTTGGATTTCTTCTCTAAGTTCTCATGCTTTTCCAATCTTCCAAGTTCCGTCTCATACTCTTGAAGTTTTCCGAATAGTGTTGCGGAAGTAAATTTTGATAAATTTTTCTTTTCGGATATCGCCGTCACTTTTGGTTGCCACTCCCTTGTCAAAGATCTGAGCACTTTAAGATTAAGTTCTTCGGTAGTAAGAGTCTTACCAAGTGCCTTCAAGTGATTTGTCAAATGTACGAATCGTTTTTGCAAATCGAGAATAGTTTCTCCGGGCTTCATTCTAAACAGTTCGTACTCTTGGCTTAAAGTATTCAATCTTGATCTTTTAACTTCAGTGGTACCTTCATGAGTTTCTACAAGAGTATCCCATATTTCCTTTGATGTTGTACATGCCGATACTCGGAAAAATTCATCCATACTAAGAGCACCTTGAAGAAGATTGACCGCCTTTTTGTCAGCAAGAACCCTTTTTCTATCATTATTATCCCATGACGCTTTAGGTTTCTCCGATCCAACACCATTAATGACCGTTATAGGGACATGAGGACCTTGTAGGACAGCCTCCCAAACTTCTTCTCCTTGTGCTTCTAGATGAGCCTTCATTCGGATTTTCCAAAAGTCAAAATATTCACCACAAAACAATGGAGGCTTGTTGTTAGAACCACCATCTTTGAAAATTGGATTTTGATTTGCGGAAGCCATTCTGGATCTTTAGGAACAAGTTACCTATAACTTGCTCTGATGCCAATTGTAAGTTAATATGAGCGCCTAAGAGGGGGGGTGAATTAGGTGATGGTAGATTTTTGTCCTTTTATTCTTTTATGATCTTGTTGTGTGTGGTAAAAGCAATAAAAGCGGAAAGTAAATGAACACACGATGTATACTGGTTCCCCTCACAGGTCGAGAGTACTCTAGTCCCCTTGCCAACAAGCAAGAGATTTTACTATAATGTTATGACTCTTACAAGACTCTTCCTAGTCCTTCTAAAGAGACAACCACCAAGAACACCCTTCTTGGATTTCAATAAGTCCTTAAGAGAACACCCTCCCTAAGGATACCTCTTGTTTCCAAAACTATGGACAACAAGGTTACAACCTTACAATCTTATATCCACACTTGGAACAATAAGATGTAATCAATACAAACATAAAGAATTACAAGTGATTGAATATATTTGGTAATAAGTAAAGTTTTCTCACAATAGGTTATTATGTACTCAATGGAAATGATGAAGAAAATTTTCTAAGTATATGAAAGTGTATGCTGAAAATTTTCTTTAAAGAAGTTTGAACACAATGGAAATTTGAGAGCAAGAGCACAACAAAATGATTATGAAAAATTGATAGTATGTGTGTTTTTCAAAAGGAATAAAGAAGCCTTTATATATGATTAAACACCCTTCCAAAAGGCTGCAAAAACATTTTCAAAAAGGTGCAAACACATTGCTTAAAAAAAATTTCGTATGGCTGAAGAAAACATGAAAAGATGTGATGTTTCAGTGGTAATCGGTTACCAGAAGTAGAGTAACCGGTTACCCAATTGCAACGTTCATATTTTTCAAATTTTTAACAGGGTAACCGATTACTAAAACCAGGGTAATCGATTACCCATACAAAAACCAGAGAGAGATCATTTGAGAACTTCAGTAACCGGTTACCATAGCTCCAGTAACCGATTACTTCAACTACAAAACCAAAAAACACTTTGAAAAAAGCTTTTTATGTTGAAAAGAGTTTTACCAAAAGCCTTTTAAATGCAATGCATGTTATATGTGATATTTCCACTGATTACACATTTATATCTAAGTGAGTTTTTCTTTAACTTATTTACCTTACAATTGATCAAGATATATTGAAGATTAAACTTGTATATTGAGAGAAGTCTTGATCCAAGTCCTTTGCCAAAAGCTATGGTGTTGTTTTGTCTTCATCAAAAACTCTTGAAGAAGCTTGTCTTCACATAACCAAGACATCAGAGTCCTTTTTAGTTGGTCCAAGGAATGGATGTGCCAAAATTTCATCTGGATCGGGGGTTTGAGAGGAGAAAAAACAACATGTCAGTCCCTTTTTGAAAATAATTTGTTCAGGAGCGGGTCGCTTGGATGATGACCCCTGCCATGATGATGGCCTAGGAGATGCCATGGATTAATTCTCTTGAGAAATTTTTGTGTTTGTGTGTAATACAACACTATAAACCCTAACTCTATAGAAAAGTTTGGTGCATATGGACCACACATTTTCTGTCACAGAAAGTTTCGTAGGTATATCCACAGAAGTATGTTAGATATTTTGCTTCCGTATGTGTACCTACAGAAAAAACCCATAATTTTTAAAATTAGAGTCTTCCGTAGATACATCTACAGAAGTTTCCCTACTATTTTTTTAACAAAACAGAATAATACAGCAGTAACAGTAGAAGGAAAACACATAAACACATAAACTAATACCACTATTGGAATCGACAGTTTTACCTCGTTTGGCCTTGTGAAAAATATAGTTTAACCAGGCCCGAGACACATTGTCGATCAATTGAGAATAAAGAATGTTATCTCGAAATCGATGTTCCAACACCGTAATGCTCTGAACAATAGTGGTTTGTATCTCATTATGTTGGTTTTTGATCATGAGATTTACGGTGTCCCAATTTCAACACAAGTCCTTGCTATTAGCCAACTAATTTTTCAAACTAGCATGTGTTGATTCAACTTTATTGGTGGATTATTGGTCCACGCACACACAAACTTCTCATTCACCTTACCAAGAATGGTGCTTTCAACATATTTCAATAAATCCAGATACTTTTCACACACTTTCCAAAATTGAAAGACAGAATCGACGTATAATTCTTTTGTTGAAGAATTTACGATACGAGTCCATGCATCCATTATTTGTTCAACAATCACACCGGGCTTCACTGATTTTCCACCATTGGTCTCTACTTGTTTCGTCTTGACCGCGGGTTTAACCTTACTTCTCACATTACATGTTATGTGATATCGACAAAGTAATGCGTTAGAAGAGGAAATATCTTTGCCACCGCATTCATCAAAGCGGTATCGTGGTCCGTAACAATCGCCTTGGGCATCTCGACTTGTTCCTTCAAAAGTGACCGACACACCTCTAATGCCCACCTAAAATTATCCTTTTTTTCACACTCCAAAAAAGTAAAACCAACAACGTATGTCTTATCAATGGATGTAACACCTACCATCTTAAATAATGGAAGTCGATACTTGTTGGTCTTGTAGATAGAATCAAGAAGGAGCACTTTCTGGAGAGTGTTGAACAACTTTATCGAATCCGGATGAGTCCAAAAAATATCTCGGACTGTAACCCCATCGTCGCGACTTTTGTACCGCGACACATATTTTTTATCATCCAACATCTTCAACAGTTGTTGCATCTCACTTCTATATCCCCTAATTGCCATAATATTATGGTACCAAATGTTATACACTTGCCTTATATTTTATATGTTGTCGGGTTCTTTTCGTTTTAACGTGGCAAGTATACTTTTCGGTGGGACAAGATTCAAGGACATGTCACTAATACATGTCTTCTCTTCCAGTTTGAGCCAACATACACTAGGAATTCCCTGTAATTTACCTCACATGTCATGGTTATGCAAACCACAAATAACATTAAATCTCCACTTCTTGCTAGCCACCATGTAACCTCGGATTTTAAATGAACACTCGCAGTTTCTAGTACCCGTGTCGTCTCTTTTAAACTTCCTTAGAGGAGGATGGTATTTCCCACTTCTTTCACACAACATTGTTAGGAAAGCGTTTATTCTTGTTGTACCATTATCAAATCTTCCTATTACCGCACTAAAACCAAGGTCATTTGCATTCCTACAAATCCATGTGAGCATGCTTTCCCGATCATCAAACTCTTGCTTGTTATTAAAGTCACCGTCAACATCTACCGCCTTTACGACTACCCCTTCAACATTCGGAGAAACTTCGACTGAATGATTTAATTCTACTGAGATAATATCGGGGTACATCGTATCTATTCGTAACCAATAACAGAAATAGCAGAAAATTACAAGACTGCTGTAAAAAAACAACACATACACCTTCCATAGATGCACCTCCGGAACGTGTTCATCTTCAACACGTTTCGTAGATGTACCTACAGAAGCAACATAGATTTTTTTTGCAGAAAATTCAAGCATTATGTGGACAATGCAATGGATAAAGATGACTATTTATCTGAAATTGAGTCTTCTCTTACTCCCTTTGATTTGTTGAACCAAAAAATTAGAGCTTTGGAGTGGAAAAAAATATTGATGAAGTAGGTTTTTTAGGGTTGTGAGAGTGAGTGTTGAAGAGGAAATGTGACAATGGGGGAGTGATCATGCTAGTTCAAACTATATCAGATGCTTCCGTAGGTACATCTACGGAATATTCTGGCGCTAAGCCATTCCGTAGATGTACCTACGGAACAATCTCTGAACTGAATTTATTTGTAGTTTTTGTCAAAAAACACTAGTTTAAAATGCTTCCATGGATGCACCTACGTGGAAAAGCAAATTTTTTTAAAAACAGTACTTCCGGATGTACATTTACGGGTGCAGGAGGCATAATTGAAATTTCGTCAAGTGACTAAGTGATTCAAGGGGTGGTTTGAGAAATTCTCTTTTGTTATCATTTAGTAATGGGTATTTGTAATTCAAGGCTGAAATAATCATATTTAAATCAAGAAAATTAATTTAGTAGATTTTGTTTAATGGGGATAGACTAATATTACAATTTACAACACTTTCTTTCAAGTTAGTGAAAATGATATCAATCATTTCATTCTTGCAAATAACTTAGTTGAATCATTTTATTGTTAAATTTTTTGTTTACAAATTTGTCAGTTGATACTCAGTTTATGTAGGTTGTAATTTTCAATTAATTATTTAGTTATTCTTTGATGAAACGTTGATCAATTTCAATGTGTTTTGTCTTGCCATGTTGAACACGATTATGCGCAATACGAATGATTGATTTATTATTGTAAAATAACTTCATGGATCCTTCACAATTTATCTTCAAGCAAGGTTGTTAAAATTTCGATTTCAAACTTAAACTCTATAGGTTTTATGTTTCTAGGTTATTATCTTGAGTTAAATCATAGATAAAAACGTTTTTATGTAAAATTGTATCGTAAGACAATTTTAAACAATTTAAATCGCTCTGAAATCGCGTAAAATTGATGGATTTTACTCTTTGACCCGATTTTATCGTTTTTTTGTCAAATTTTAAAAAACTTGTTTCATATTTTGGTCTATGAAAACTTCTCCTACGCTTTTTTATTTTATCTTTTGAATATTAATTTTTATGATTTGATGGTCATTTATGTTGTTTGATACAAGTTTATGACTATTATACTTTAATATGGTAATTTAATAGATTTTGCGTTATAAATAAGTTAAGAAATTTAAATTATTGATGCATTTAACACACACACACACACACACACACGATATATATATATATATATATATATATATATATATATATATATATATATATATATATATATATATATATATATATTGAATATTATTTTAATATGAAATAAACTCTACGATTTTACGTAGGTAAAATAAATCAAGGTAAAAATTTGATTCTAACAACCCTGTCTTCAAATCTTCTAACACTTGTTTCATAGATAATAATCACAAATCTCTTGTGTCATAACTCTAAATTCTTCTTCGATGCTTGATCAAGGAACTGGATTTTGTTTCTTATTTCTCCACACAACTAGGTTCCCACACAAGAAGGTGCAATAGCGTGAAGTAGATTTTCTTTCACTTACTGAGCCTGCATAATAAGCATGTTTAATGATTACACTTCAATATTTTTTAAACATGAGCCCTCCCCCTAGATAGGCTTTGAAATATCGAAGAACATATTTTACAGCTTGCAAGTACCTCTCTCTTGAATCATACATAAATTGATGGCCACGCTAACTACATATGTCAGATTTAGCCTAGTATCTTCCAAATAAATAAACTTTCTCATTAATCCTTAATATTCACACTTTGACATTTCCTCCTTAAAGTCTATCTTATTATTTTGCTTAATGGGGCATTGGCTGGTTTGTGTCCAAGTTTTCATACTTCAATTCTAAAGATATACTTGAGTTGTCAAAGTCCTTTCATCTCAAATTACATTGATAAATTTTCTTTGAGGAATTGTTTCTCAATCAAATCAACACCTGTAACAATAATATCATCAACATAAATAAGATGTATAATTAGTTTTCCTCCTTCTGGATGTTTGAAGAAGAAAGTATGGTCTCCTAGAATTTGATTATAACCCAAACACACCAAGACCTTTGAAAATATTCCAAACCATATTTAAGGTGGTTACTTTAGTCCATATAAGCATTCTTCAATTGACACATGTTATTGGTTCCATTCGTTAGATGTAAGTCAAGTGAAATCTCCATATACACCTGTCATACCCCAAAATTTACCCGATGTGATTCCCGTTACAATTTATTAAGGATGTTAAAAATTAGGAGCCATAGGGTCTGATACATCTATTATCAAACTCGCTCTCCTATAAAACTCCTGTATAGATTGGTTTAAAATAAAAAGGGTGTAAATAGCAAAAATCTCTCTAAATCCAATTGGCACTTGGTCTTTTCTTTTTGCTTCTTAGGAAAAAGAAAATAGAGGGGTGTGTTTTAGGACATTTTGGGGCCCAATAGGCCCATTTGCTTATCACCATTCAACCATTTACATTACTATTAGTCATAGCTTATTAATATTTGTTAATCCCTAAAATATTTGTTTTAAAATTAATATTGGGTTACTAAAGATTAATAAAGTTTTATTATTAGTATTAATATATTTGGTTATCAAAATATTATTCATTAATTAAAGCATTTTATTGGGTTATATTAGTTAATTAGTTTACTGATTAATTGATTAATTAAATTAAACAAATTAATTGAGTTAATTGGGTTTTTTGTTGTTGTCATTTTGTTTTGGGCCACAAAGCAATAACAGAGAAAAAAAACATCCAATGGGCCCAAGTATGCTGGGTCACGTATGGACTAAGGGTGGATCGGGTCAACCCGACCCAGGTCCTGTTCACCTTCCCTAACCCCAACATTCTGCGCAGCCACCACCACCAAGAACCCTAGCCGCCGTCAACCTCCCAACAAACCCTAATCCAAATTTTTTCGCCCAGGCCCATGAATCAAACAATCAATTCTTAATCATAACAGAAAATCAGAATACACAGCAAGAGAAAAACACATCAAATCTTTCTAAAACGCCAATCATTGAATCAAATCTCCAAACTCAATCAAATCTCAGAAAACGAATTCAAACAATAACATAAAACAAATCTTAATCAAAACCGAATCAAAACTGAATCAAAATTAAACATAATAATTTTATTGATTCAGAATAATATTACAAACAATTTTACAACGAATCAAATCTAACCTAAGTGAATCTAATCTTGCCTAAACAATTCTAACCCTAATGTTATAAAAGAAGCAGAAGAAAAAATTGAGAGGGTTTAAAAGATCGATCGCCGGAGAGAACCTTTGAAGCCGCCGCTTGTTCTTCAACTTTGCACCTGCAAATCACACACGGAGAGAAGGAGATTAGAGGAGGGAGCTTACACGTTCCAGAAATCAAGAACACAAGGTAACCGGATCTATCACTTAGCTTAGATTCCTTGAGATTTGCATGCTTGTGTGTTGTTTTTGTTTCGGTTGAGTCGATTGCATGTTTAATTTGGGGGTTTATAGTATGAATCTGGGTTTATTTTGGGATTAGGGTTCAATAGATTTAGGTTAGGGTTCATAGGTTAATGAGGTTAGGGTTGGGATACAGGTTGTTTGTGTGTTTGGTTTTGGGTTGTTGTTGAATATATGGGGCGGAGGAGATGAAGATTCATCAGAATCTTCATCTGGGCTTTGGGTTTCACGAGGGGGTTGGGGTGGAAGACGGCGGAGCATGGGTTGTTCTGGGTGGGAGAACGAGAGAGAGAGAGGTTAGAGAGAGAAGAAACAGAGAGAATGAGGGGAGGAATGGGGATAGACGGAGGATAACCCTCCTCATGATTCAATGGCTGAAAGACATGTGGCCTCCCATGGCCACTTGTCAGCAATACTGGACAATGATCCAGTGTGCTCGTGTTCCGTACACCTTCACACAACTCTACATGAAGACCGTAGATTCCAACCTGATCAAATCATGTTCATCCATTGTGTCCGAGGGTATACCGTAGCCACCCTTTGCGCTGTATTCAATCAAACGGACTCCATGAGTATATGGGCCAAACCTGTTACTTTTAACACCCCTCAAAACTACTGTCCAAGAATAATATGCACCCCCTATGAAACAAATAAAATTAATTAATTAAATTCTTAAAAAATATTTAATTGTTTTTTTATTAAAATTCTAAAATATGTTAATTGTTTTGTTGATAAACTAATTAACTAAATTTCTGAAATTTGCTTAATTGATTTTATTAATAACTTAATTTCTCCTCGAACCGACTAAATCCATTAGTCGTATTAGACGAGAAATAAATTGTTCTGATTAATTTATGATTTAATTACTCTTATCAATTCTCTCCTCGACCCGACTGAAGCTATCAGTCGCTTTAGACGAGAGATAGAAATACACCAACTAAAACACCTTCAATTTGCTGCCCGCGATGATCAATCTATCGATCTGAGCAATCAGCAATGCCCTTAATCCGTTAGCTATACTGACCAAATCCATTGGTCACCGCATCTAACGGTGCCAAATCAAATCAGGGTTGTATGCCAAACCTCAAAACATTTTTTCACATTCTAATCAATTTCAAAAACTACGGTAGGCCATTCAAAAAGCCTTTAAACAATTTCAAACTACAACTTAAATTCTAAGGCGTACAACCCTGTTCCCGAACTACGTTGACTCTGATCCTCCATAAGGAGGTACGTAGGCACTTGGTAACAAGGCGAGTCTCCCCCCTAAAAATCTCAATTCACTTTCAAATCTTAATTTTTACCCTTTTCAATTCATTAGCTATAAACCTCATAACTGTTGCCATAAACCTTATCTTTACAATGTTAGCCTTTAGGAAAGGGTTGAGGGTGCCTAACACCTTCCCTCAACCTGATTATAATAACTTACCCTGAATCTCATATCTGCGTAGGGTTTCCTAACGTCTTGGAGAGATTTGCAAGACATGGACATGGAAGGCTGGGGCAAGCTACCGGAAGTCGTGGAGAAGAAAGATTGCTTAGGGTTGGGGTACTTACCACCAAGGGTCACAAGCACTGAGAAAGGAGGACAACGATTTCCCCCAATCAAGCAGACTTTTTTGGCAAGCGGGTATGAACATGTGGCTATGGTTATCAACAAAGATTCTCGGGAAGGAACATCTAACTTCATCCGAGAGATCAGGCCAGGAGAACAACTTCAGAATTGGACAAGTCTGGAGATACCGGAGATAGTTTTTATTTCAAAGTAATTTGCTTTTGTTTTTCATTTCCCTTCGTATTAAAAAAAAACAGTAACGCTCATGCCTCGCCCGAAGCATAGAGTTTGTTTGTAAGGGCCCCATTTACTTTCAAAGTTTAAAGCTTATTTAATAAAATTTGTCTTTTGCATTGGTGTTGAAAATATCGTTCCCTCTCGCATTTATTTCTTTCTTTGCGAAAATGACAAATAAATTCTGCGCACGAAAGCACAATCATATTTGCATACTAAAAATAAAACATAAAACATGTGCAGATCACCTTCTAACACTACCGATAATAATACTGCTGAAACTCTGTATAAACTCGAGGCACTCACTAATCAGTCCGAAGAAGAGGATGAGGAAGACGATGAACTCCCGGAAGAGTTGTCAAGGTTAATGGACAAGGAATCCAAAAGTATGCTCCCTCCACAAGAGGCCATCGAAACCATAAATTTGGGTACAGATGAAGAACCTAAGAACATTAAGATTGGGGCAACACTGAACGAGGACGTGAAAGCAACGCTAATCAAGCTCCTCCACGAGTATGCAGAGATATTTGCTTGGTCATACCGTGACATGCCGGGGTTGGATACGGATATCGTGGTACACAGGTTACCTCTCAAAGAGGGATGTGCACCTGTCAGGCAGAAGCGCAAGAGAGTTCGACCGGATATGGATAGTAAAATCAGGGAAGAAGTGCTCAAACAGTTCGACGCCGGGTTTCTTGCTGTGGTCGACTACCCACCATGGATCGCCAACATAGTGCCAGTTCCTAAAAAAGACGGGAAGGTACGCATGTGTGTGGATTACAGGGATCTAAACAAAGCAAGTCCAAAGGACGACTTCCCACTACCGCACATAGATATCTTGGTGGATAATACAGCGCAAGCTTCGGTGTTTTCCTTCATGGATGGGTTCTCAGGGTATAACCAGATCAAGATGGCTCCCGAGGATATGGAGAAGACAACCTTCATGACATCCTGGGGCACTTTCTGCTACAAAGTAATGCCTTTTGGGTTGCGAAACGCAGGGGCAACATATCAAAGAGCCATGGTCACATTATTCCATGATATGATTCACAAGGAGGTCGAAGTATATGTAGACGATATGATTGACAAGTCTTGCACAGAAGAAGAACATATCACACACCTACATAAGTTGATCCTGACAAGGTAAAGGCTATACAAGCAATGCCTGTTCCAAAGACAGAAAAAGAGGTTCGTGGATTCTTGGGTCGATTGAATTACATCTCAAGGTTTATTTCACATCTAACGGCTACATGTGAGCCTATATTCAAGCTGCTCAGGAAAGACCAACCTATCAAATGGAATGAAGATTGTCAGGTAGCTTTCAAAACTATAAAGAACTACTTGCAAGAGCCACCGATACTCTTACCTCCTGTACCAGGGAGACCACTGATCATGTACCTCACAGTTCTCGAGAGATCTATGGGGTGTGTACTGGGGCAACAGGATGAAACAGGCAGGAAAGAACACGCTATCTACTACCTCAGCAAGAAATTCACGGATTGCGAATCTCGATATTCACCATTGGAAAAGACATGTTGTGCCCTAGCATGGGCCTCCAAACGTCTAAGGCAATATATGCTGAACCATTCCACATGGCTGATATCGAGAATGGATCCTTTGAAGTACGTGTTCGAAAAGCAGGCCCTCATGGGTAGAATTGCAAGATGGCAAATGCTACTGTCAGAATATGACATTCAGTACGTCACTCAAAAGGCAATTAAAGGGAGTGTACTGGCAGAACATCTAGCTCATCAACCCATCGAAGAGTATCAGTCTATGAAATTCGACTTCCCCGATGAGGACATTATGCTGGTAAGGGACTATGAAATACCTGGGCCCGATGAAGGACCCGAACCAGGATTGGTGTGGACCCTTATGTTCGATGGAGCCTCAAACGCGTTAGGACATGGCATAGGGGCGGTCTTGACATCTCCTGACAATCGTCACATACCCTTCACTGCAAGATTATGTTTCGACTGTACCAACAATATCGCAGAATACGAAGCGTGCATATTGGGTCTAGAAGCTGCGATCGATCTAAGGATTAAATTACTTGAGGTATATGGGGATTCAGCGTTGGTAATCCACCAAGTCAATAAAGAATGGGATACGCGGGATGCGAAGCTAATCCCATACCGAGACCTCATACTGGAACTAATGGCTGAGTTTGAGACTATCACTTTTAATCATATCCCGAGGGAGGAAAATCAAATGGCTGACGCACTGGAAACACTCTCCTCTATGTTTAAAGTAACATGGCCAAATCACGAACCTCGGATAACGGTTAGACACTTTGACGAACCAGCCTATTGCCTTACGATCGAGAAACAAGCTGATGATAAACCCTGGTACCATGATATTAGGGAATACCTGGAGAAACAAGAATACCCAGAAAATGCCTCCACAATTGACAAAAAGATGCTAAGAAGGTTGGCATCTAAGTTCTTCCTAAACGGTAATGTCCTATACAAGCGAAACTATGATTCGGTGTTACTAAGGTGTGTGGATAAGAATGAGGCCAAAGAGATCATCAAGGAAGTCCATGAAGGAACCTTTGGGACTCATGCAAATGGACATTCAATGGCGAGAAAAATATTAAGAGCAGGCTACTACTGGTTAACCATGGAAGCTGATTGCTTCCAACATGCAAGAACATGTCATAAATGCCAAATATATGCGGACAAGGTACACGTGCCACCAAATCCGCTGAATGTGCTAAGTTCGCCATGGCCATTCGCAATGTGGGGAATTGATATGATAGGAATGATCGAACCCAAAGCCTCTAACGGACACCGATTCATATTGGTTGCTATCGACTATTTCACCAAGTGGGTCGAAGCTGCTTCCTATACTAATGTAACAAGACAAGTGGTTACCCGGTTCATCAAACATAACCTCATTTGCCGATATGGGATTCCAAACCGAATCATTACTGACAATGGGTCGAACCTGAACAATAATATGATGAAAGAATTGTGCAAAGAATTCAAAATTGAACACCATAATTCTTCACCATACAGGCCTAAGATGAATGGTGCTGTTGAAGCTGCGAACAAAAATATCAAGAAAATAATACAGAAGATGGTGAAGATATACAAGGACTGGCATGAAATGCTTCCCTTCGCCTTGCACGGTTACAGAACTTCGGTACGCACCTCCACAGGGGCAACCCCTTTCTCTCTGGTCTACGGTATGGAAGCAGTCCTCCCCATCGAAGTAGAGATTCCATCATTAAGAGTCCTAGCCGACACAAAGTTAGAAGAATCGGAATGGGTAAAAACCCGTTTTGATCAGCTTAATCTCATTGAAGAAAAGCGACTGACGGCTTTGTGCCATGGGCAACTCTATCAAAAGAGAATGAAAAAGGCATTAGACAAAAAGGTCCGCCCTCGAACTTATAAAGAAGGGGATCTCGTTCTCAAGAAGATCTTACTACCCCGACTTGACGCCCGAGGAAAATGAACACCCAACTACGAAGGTCCATATGTCATAAAAACAGTGTTCTCAGGAGGAGCACTCGTCCTCGCTACCATGGATGGGAACGAGCTACCGCATCCAATCAACTCAGATGCAGTCAAGAAGTACTACGCCTAGCAAAGGCAGACCCCGGGCCATGAATCCAAGACAATGCGTAAAGGATAAGAAGTCGTGCAATCATCAACTTCCAAAGTCGAAGGATTATCGGGGCCCTCGATAGCAAAAGAGCAACAGCAGTATTAATGTCATTTCTATTTGTCATTTTTCTTTCTTTCATACCTTTTGTACATTCGCCGATTCAAGGCAACTATCAATAAAGCTTTCCCTTTCACACTGCGTCTCTCATCATTTCAATACCAAGTGCAAAGAATAATGTATTTCTCATAAACTTTAAACTTCGAAAATAAAATAAGAAACTTACAAATCATTAGACTGAAATAAAAAGGGACGAAACCACGACATCTCCGGCAACCAATATACGCCTGGGGATATGATAACCATGAATACGCTGCCATGTTTCAATATACTAGCCTCGGGCGATCTAAGTCAAGACCCGCAAAGTTGCTCGGAAGATTTTAAACAAATTCCAATGGGTGACAAAAGATAGTGACTCAAAGTCATCATACTTACATATTCACTTGCATAAACATTCATACACACCGCATTTACACACAAAACATTCACATGTACAACATTCACATACAAACATTCATTATACAAACAACAAAGTCATGAGCATACGCATTTGCAAGGTAACCTTTTATACAGGTAACCCGCCCGCATCAAGACAAGTAATCCTTTTGGGGTTAACCCAACTACGATAGTGAGTAGGTATGGCTAACTGCGACGACTTACAATGGTAAGTGGGTCATACCATCTACGATAAACTCACTCCAACTACGATAGTGAGTAGGTATGGCTAACTGCGACGACTTACAATGGTAAGTGGGTCATACCATCTACGATCAAAACTGCGATAGTAAGCAGGTAGGGCCAACCGCGACGACTTACAATGGTAAGTGGGCCACACCATCTGCGATAAGCTTACTCCAACTACGATAGTGAGTAGGTACGGTCAACTGCGACGACTTACTAAATAGTAAGTGGACCATACCATCTACGATAAACTCACTCAAACTGCGATAGTAAGCAGGTATGGCCAACCGCGACGACTTACAATGGTAAGTGGGCCACACCATCTACGATAAGCTTACTCCAACTACGATAGTGAGTAGGTACGGTCAACTGCGACGACTTACTAAATAGTAAGTGGACCATACCATCTACGATAAACTCACTCAAACTGCGATAATAAGCAGGTATGGCCAACCGCGACGACTTACAATGGTAAGTGGGCCACACCATCTACGATAAGCTTACTCCAACTACGATAGTGAGAAGTATGACCGACCGCGACGACTTACGATAGTAAGTGGGTCATACCATCTACGACAAACTCACTCCAAACTGCGATAACAAGAAGATGTGGCTAACTGCGATGACTTACTAGGGCTATAGTAAGTAAGCCACACCATAAACTTGTTCCAACTACAATAATGGGAAGCATGACCGACCACGACGACTTACGATAGTAAGTGGGTTATGCCATCTACGACACGCTTACTCAAACTACAATAGGGAGTGGGTACACCAACCGCGACGACTTACTATGACTATAGTAAGTGAGTTACCCACAAACTGCAAACCCTTGCTAGCACCATAGCAAGGTAACTACTTTAGCAAGGCATTCTCTTCAACTACCGGGTACAAGGCAAATTCAAGGGGTCTTCCATTATTTAATAACTCTTCGATCAAAGGACGTGAGAACTGCGTACTCTCACGCCATTCAATCAAAGGTAATTAAATAGGGGCAGCTGTCATACCCCAAAATTTGCCTTACATAGTTCAGCCATAATTATTCAAAAAGCTCAGGAGATTCATCAAGTCATTCTCTTGAGCAAAGGTCCCTAAAGCTAGGGTTTGAGATTCTCTTAGGAGAATCAATAAGATAGGGCTCTCAATCAAAGGTATATGATTTATAGTGATCTAATGCAACTCCATGGAAAAAGTCAAGGCACAACTCCAAAGGTTACCTACTCAAACAGTCCCAAGATCTACAATCAACTGATTCAAATCCAAAGTCAAGGTATGATCCAAACTTCTAACCATTGGTCACACAACAAGTATGGGGATGCATATCCATCATTTGATCAAAGCTTGATCATGATTCCATTAATAGAAACTCAGAGATGAACAAATACAAAAAGGTTCAAATTAGGGTTTCTTTAGGAGAAAGTCAACCCAACTTTGACTGGGCATAACTTTCACCTGGAACATCAAAAATTCCCCACTCAAAGCCTATTTTGAAGGAAATTGGATTCTCTACAACTTTGTCTCTCACAAGCTAGGGCTAGAAATGCTTCATTTGAGAGGTACAATACAAAAGATTACAGGTCATTTTCAGGCATCCTTCAAAAGCAGTTTTTGTTAAAGAAGATATGATCAAGATAAAAGCTCCAAATGAAAAATATGTTCCAAAGTGGCTTGTAGAGGACACTTTGAGGTTTCCAAAAAGTATTAGAACTCCCTCATAGCTTAAAAATTGAATGAGATATGCTTGATCAAAGTTGGGTGATTTTGGAGGACCAAATGTGAAAAAAGGAGGTTCAAATTGGATTTCTTGCAAATAGGCCCATACTTCTATGACTTGAACTTGGCCCATAAGTTATCTAAAACATATGCCACGAATTTCATTACTTTATTGGATTTTTACACAATTTTATTTCATTTAAAATTGATTTTTAATGATTTAAATAAGTGAGAAATCAAATATTTTGATAGAAAATATATTTTGGTGATTTCCAATCAACATTTATGGCAAAATATGTTATAATTTTCGTGCTCAATCAAATGGAAAAGATTGATACAAAATTTTGGCCAAAATAGAAGGTTTTGAATGAAAAATAAAATCAATTTCTCAAAGTAGCAAGATTGGATTCAAGTGAAGTTTTGGACAAAGTTTTAACCTAATTCTATTCTCCTATAAGTACACAACATCAAGCAACAGAATAGGGGACGAAAATTCTGCAGAAGGGAACCTTGCAAGAACTCAAAAATTCTCCAAAAGTGTGAACTCGGTTTTGGAGATTTAGGAGGTTTCAGCAAGGATTAAAGGTTGCAAAAGATTCATCGAGGGATTCTGAACGTGGCTGGATCATTGCTCTGCTTCAACACCCCCAGAATTGCCTCATATTTGCCAAGGTAAGCCGTTTCGAAAACCTCTTCGATCTGACCAATATATGCATTCTCATTGATCATTGGCTGTATATTATAACTCATATGGTGTTTATGAACGTTTCTGGATGATTGTTTTGGAGTTTGCATGTTTCGTTTGTGTGTTGCCATTGTTGACCGATGCAAGCTTTTAGGTTTTCATTTAGGGCTTTTTGCTAGAATTAAAATTAGGCTGAATTGGATGCGTGTTTGAATTCGTATCGTCTGGACGAAACTTTTGGAACAGGTGCGCAACATTTATATGGGGGGAGGGGCTATTCGTTATTTTCGTAGGGGGGTTTGCTACGAACAATTTCGTAGCGAAATCGTAGCGAAATTCACAGTTTTTTGCAGGTCTGGGGAGGAAGACGCTGGCGTGTCAACGTATGATTCGCCCGTTTGAAAACTGGCGCGCGTTTTGTTACTTGCATACCATGGTTTTTTTTGTTTTATTCACTGCGTTTGCTTAACGCGCGTGTGTGTGTGGTGTGGTGGTTGTGTGGAGCTTTGGGGAGTGGGAGGTCATGGGTTCGAGCCTCCCCTCCTTCATTATTTTTTCTGAAAATATTACTTCTTGATCCAGTACATGTGCCTGCGTATAGAACACCATGCATCCCTCAAATCTGACCCTTGATTCTCACCCCAACCAGATCTGACGCCCTTAGTTTGATGTCCATACCATGAGCCCTCATAACAACCCTACTGAATCAAAACCCTAATAAATTAATTAAATTTGAATTAATTTGTTTGTTTTAATTAGAATAGTTTAATATATATATTTATTAATATTGCAACAATTATTTTATAAATAAATTAATATATGATATATGTTAAATTATAATTTGTTATTCGTGCCGATTAAATTGATTAATCGCTGTGGTTAACAATATTTTTAATTGAAATGTTATTTAATTAAATAAAAAATTGGTTTCTATTATTTGGTTAAATGGTTGCAACTATTTTATTAGTTGTGATGATTAACCGTCTTCCCTTCGATTTAATTTGTTATTCTTTTTAATCGAATCAATCGATTACGAGGGGTAACAATGCACATAAAAATTCTATAAAATTATTAAAATATACCTTAATTCATTATTAGTGATAATCAAATCAATCGATTAAAATTGGTAATGGTGCAAATTATTAATCTTTTAACTATGGTAATTGAATCAATCAATTATTGCGGTTAATAGTACAAATTAAATCAGGGTTGTACGCCCACTCTTAAAACACTCCTAAAATACTTTTCAAAACCACAAATATCAAACCACGGATTATCACAACTACGATAGGCTATGCAAAAGCCTCTAAAAACCATATCAAATCAAACTCTAACTCTAAGGGCGTACAACCCTTCCCCGAACTACGTAGACTCTGATCCTCCCTAAGGAGGTACGTAGGCACTTGGCAACAAGGAGAGTCCCCCTCCTCCAAATCTTAATCATTTTCAATAATTAAACTTTTAACCCTAATAATTGTCTGTTACCCTTTTCTGCCATAACCCTTATCTTTGCATGTTAACCTTTAGGAAAGGGTTTTGGGTGCCTAACACCTTCCCTTAACCCGAATATAGTATCTTACCCTTAATCTCTTAACCATTAAAGGTTTCCTATTCGCCTTGGTAGAATAGGTGGCGACTCTCTAAGTATAATTTTTAGGCAGGTTGCTACAGCTGGCGACTCTGCTGGGGAACACTTAAATGATGAATACTATGCTCCTATAGGTTTTGGCAGGGTTTAGGTTTGGGCGCATTTTAGGGTTGGCAAACTTGCCATTTTTAGGGTTTGGGGGAGGTTCATCTTTTTTTTAATAAATTTTAAATTATTTATGTATTTGTTTTTGTTTTTTTATTTTTTGATTAAATGTTTATTTATCTGCCTTAAAATGTTTGATTATATATTATATGCATTGCTGGTATTTTCTATATTGTGTTAAACCCTAAGTGTGGGAGTTAACTTTGAGACCAATAGGGGAGTATGAATCGCCTACGAGTCTCATTGATAACTCCACTCGGAGTGGGTTGAGTATTCGGAAATGTCCAAAACGAGGCTTGACTTTGTTGAGGGCTGGACTGGATACTTGGCTGATCTCTCCGAGAACCTACCCCAAAAATTCGAACCTCATGGATAAAATGAGTCGTTCCAAAATCCGAAGAGACAAAAAGTCTCGGAGGCTACGAACGACCCCATGAGACCTTCTAGAACCCCCCATAAAAAGGTTGGCTCCCTAGAGCCCCCTACGTCGAACCTATGAACCTGGGTTTCTTGAAATATTATGTTATATTTGTTTTTTGTCTTATATGTTTGGTTGTTTTATATATTTTTTTTTTGTTGCTATGATTTTTTTTTGGTGTGTTTGCATGCATCATCTCTCATTTGCATCTTCATCATGTTTTATCCACAAAAAAATAGTAAATAAAAAATATAATATAAATGTAAAAATATATTCTATTTGGTGAATGTGTAGGAAGGATGAGTACCAAGAAGACCATTGTTCACTTTACCGTTTCCACTCCGGATATCAAGAAGCTGAAAATAATCAAGGAAAAATTACCATCAAGTGCTTTGGATAGGTTTGTAATCCGCTATGGGAATATTTTGGACTTGCTAAGGGTGAAAGTACAAGAGGAAGCTATTACCGCATTGGTTCAATTCTATGATCCGCCGCTTAGATGTTTTACTTTTCAGGATTTTCAATTGGCCCCGACCTTGGAAGAGATGGATGCTGTGTTGGGTTTCTCAAAAATTAAAAAGGAATTCTATACTGGTGTAGGTAAAGAAGTTGATTTTTCAGATTTGGCAAAGGCTTTGGGAATATCCGATGCGGAATTGAAGTCTAATTATAAAACTAACGGAGATGTGCATGGGATCAAGAGATCCTATTTAGAAAATCAAGCTTTAATGTATGCTCAAAAAAAACAATGGGACATTTGTGGACATTTATTAGCTCTTCTGATTTTTGGGGTTGTCTTATTGCCAAAAAATGTTGATTATGTAGATCCCGCTGCCATTCATGCTTTCACTTCCTTTAAGGTTCATGGAAAAGATCCTACTCCGACCATCCTCGCTAATATTTATTATGCTATCCATACAAAATATGAAAAGAAGAGGGGAATGCTATTTTGTTGTGTCCACTTGCTATATTCTTGGTTGACTTCTCATCTCTATAAAGCTAGTGGTCTTATCAAAGAATTGACTAGAAATGATTGGGCTCAAAAGCTAAGGGCTCTTAAAGCAGATTCTATCCTATGGTATGCAAAGAAATTAAATTCTGATAAGATTATTTACAAATGCGGAGATTTCGACAATGTGCCATTAATAGGGACTCTTGGTTGTATTAATTATAACCCCGTTTTAGCATTGCGTCAATTAGGACATTCTATGGATAGTGAACCTTCCGAACAACAAATAGAAGAATTGATCTTGCATGATAGTGGGAAAGGTGAACCAAGAACATTGAAAAAAGTAATTCAAGCTTGGAGTCAGGTTCAAAGAAAATATTTTGGGCCAAAGAATGCAATTGCAAAAGCACCTTACACCGCATGGGTTCAAGAAAGAGTTGGGAAGATTTTGCTTCCTTTTGTTGTGGATCCCGCATACAAGCCTGGTTCTCCTGATCTTGTTCCTCTATCCATCGAAGAGATAGAAGGGATCAAGGCTGCCCTAGAGGCGTCCCGAAAAGAAAAAGAGAAATTAGAACTTGATTTGCATCAACTTACCAACGAAAGGAGCCAACTACGCTTTGACCTTAAGGATAAGAACCAAGAACTTCAAGCAATGAAGGAAGAGAATGATAGACAAAGGAGTAAAAGGAAGCGTGCAACCAAAGGGTATTTAAGTGCTAATTTTAATTTAGAGGCTCATGATGAGAGGTTGGAGCAAGCTGATGCGGAAATTGCAAGGTGGAGAAGGCGTTATGAAAAGGCTTCCCATGACAAAGCGGAATCCGAGAAAAATCTAGAAGCTGTGGTCTTTGAATTAACTGATAGGACTAAGGATCAAAAAGAGGAAATAAGAAACCTCAAATATGATCTTCAAGAAGCTCGCAATGCTGGACAACAAGAGCGGGCAAGAAGATTAACCATGGAAGAAGCATTTTTACAGCGCACCGAGGAGTATAATAGAGCATACCAAGCCATGGTATCACTTAGGGAAGTGTTCGCAAGAGAGAAAGAAGTGCATGAGGCAGCCCTGAACGAAAGAGACTATTGGAAAAGACTCTACACAATTGTTTCTACGGCAAGTGAGCATGTGAGCATGGTTCCTAAGATGCTTGAAGACTATGAGAAATGTCGCGATGACTATGATAAGCTAGTCTTCTTGTGTAATGATTTAATTCAAGATATTCCAAAGAGTTTGGCAAAAGCAGAATCATCTCCTATCATCCTTCCCGAAGTAGTCAAAGAGTTCAAGGAGCTTTGTAGAGATATGGTGGACAAGTTCCAAGAAGACATCCAAAGGCGTTCTTAGCTTTATGTTATTTCCTTGTTGCTTTTATTTCAAGTACTTTTAATTTAATTCATTTTGAGTATTTTTAATTTCAGTTTCCCTTCCTTTTTTGTAAACCAACAATGAAGTGGTATTTCTTTTCAATTAATAAAGTGTGTTTATTTTCGCATTTACTTATTGTTCCTATAATATTCACCAAATAAATATATGCAAAAAAAAAAAAGAGAAAAAAGAAGAAAAAAAAAAAAAAAAGAGAATGTATATTTACTATAATAATGTGGATAAGACACGAACATAGCATAAGCATAACATTCATATCATGCATGTCATATTTAATTACAAAGAATTAAAAAAAAAACTATCTTTATCTCCATTCACACCATTGGAGAAGACAATCAAGCAACCATTCCTGTGTACCAAACCCGAGCTCAGAAGAAGAAAGCGATGGAACAACTAGAGCAGAACCAAGCCGCCCTTCGCGAAGAAGTAACCCAGCTGAAAGGAATTGTGGATGAGATTAAGGGAGGAATGGCTCAAATGTTGAGCTTCATGAAGGACATTAAGGATGAACAGGAAAGAGCTAGGGAAGCTCGGAATCGGTAAGAGGAGATGCCAAACGATGGCAATCCACTGTTAGGATATGTTAGAGGCTTTGACCCTCATAAGTCAAACACCCACTCATCAAAGAGAGTTACCAAAACCCATGAAGAGGGAGAAGCCTCCCATGAAGGATTCATTCCCGCCACTCAGAAAGAGGGGGCGCTTCGCACTGTTTGCATCCCTGCTAACAATCCACCTAAGGATGAGGATTATGTGGACTTACAATATGGTGAGGTAGACGAGCCGAATCAGGAGTCCCAACATAAGCAAACCCAAGCTGATTCTGAAGAGAGCGCTAGAAATAGCGGACAAATCAAGGCGCTGGAAGAAAGGCTGAAGGCAGTAGAAGGATACGATGTCTTTGATGTGGATACCTACGAAATGAGCTTGGTGCCGGATTTGACTATTCCTCATAAGTTCAAGATACCCAACTTTGAGAAATACAAGGGACTTACATGTCCTAGAAGTCATTTGCGCATGTATGTCAGGAAGATGGCTGCTTACGCCAGTGATCAAAAGCTAATGATGCATTTCTTCCAAGACAGCCTGAGTGGGGCATCTGTTGAATGGTACATGCAGTTGGAAAAGACACATATCCGAAGCTGAAACGACCTTGCTAATACATTCCTAAAGCAGTACAAGTACAATCTGGACATGGCACCCAATCGGATGCAACTGCAGAACTTGTCCCAGAAAAAGGAGGAATCATTCAAGGAGTATGCCCAGAGGTGGAGGGAAATAGCTTCCCGAGTCCAACCTCCCCTATTGGAAAAGGAACTTGTAGACATGTTTATGGCTACATTGCAAGGGCCATACTACGATAAAATGGTCGGAAGTGTATCTTCAGGATTCTCAGACTTGGTGGTCATCGGTGAAAGGATCGAGAACGGAATTAAGAATGGGAAAATACAAGGAACAGCACCTAACTCTTATCACTCAAAGAGGCCCACCTCAACCTTCACTAAAAAGAAGGAAGGGGAGACCAATGCGGTAGTGCACCAAGAGTTTAGACCTCCTACGACATACCCACCTCAACAAAGCAGATTCCAAGGCCCTCCGAGGAAATTCGACCCTTTGCCCACTTCTAGAAGTGAAATACTAAAATACCTGCTGAGCGAATCATTGGTAGAACTCAGGCCTATGCCACCTCTGCCTCCAGGAAAGGTTCCACCCAGGTTCAACCCTAATGAAAGGTGTGAATTTCACGCCAATTCTCCCGGACACACATTAGAAAAATGCTGGGCTTTCAGACACAAGGTTCAAGACCTAATAGAGTCAGGGGCAATTGCTTTTGACAAACCTAACGTAAAGACAAACCCCATGCCTCGCCATGATGGCACAGTCAATGCGATAGAGGTAGTCACTGAGCAAGAGTTTGTTCAACAACGGAGCTCCCCCATAGATGCCCTTAAGAGGTATCTACTTGCAAAGGGGTTCATCCTAGAACATAAAGAGGCTTTTAAGGACACCCTGCAGAGACTCGTGGACCAAGGGATAATTCAGTTGAAAGAACACCCCGAAGAGGAATATGTGGCCATGCTGGAGAGGAATGAACCATTGATAATACCTAGGCAAGGGGCAAGAAAGACATTAATCATTCCCTGCGCCAAGGCACCATTGCTGATACCTACGCAGGTACACACCAGGATCATCCCAGTCAGAGATCCATATCCTGTAGACAAAATGAAAGCGGTCCCTTGGGAATATGAGTCTAATACTAATACCGATGTGACAAACATCGTTGGGCCTGGGGGCATGACTCGTAGAGGTCGCATATTTAATACTGC
The DNA here is from genome assembly GCF_029867415.1 of Vicia villosa. Classification (NCBI taxonomy): domain Eukaryota; kingdom Viridiplantae; phylum Streptophyta; class Magnoliopsida; order Fabales; family Fabaceae; genus Vicia; species Vicia villosa. Next base: position 167,915,217 of record NC_081180.1, read on the forward strand.
AAAACCAAATGGGAACCTAGCACAAGCAAGTGATCAAGCTACTATGGTCCCGACTGAAAAAGGCGCAGCCAAGGACAAAGAGACCACTAACAAAAATGCTGAGGAGTTTTTGGCGTTAATCAAGAGAAGTGATTATAAAGTAGTGGACCAGTTGCACCAAACTCCGTCCAGGATCTCACTCCTCTCGCTGTTAATACATTCAGAAAAACATCGAGACACCTTGATGAAGATCTTGAGCGCTGCCCACGTAGCTAAGGACATCACTGTAAATCAATTTGATGGAATGGTGGCTAATCTTACTGCTGGGGCATGTTTAAGTTTTAGCGAACATGAGCTACCCTCACAAGGGAGAGAGCATAACAAAGCCCTGCATATCTCCATATAATGTGGGAAATCTCATCTGTCTAGGGTCCTAATAGACACAGGTTCGTCACTGAACGTGATGCCGAAAGCTACACTCGACAAAATAGCTTTGGAAGGACTTGTGGTTAGGCCAAGTCGTCTGGTGGTCAAAGCATTTGACGGATCACAGAGTCCGGTATTTGGAGAAGTGGATCTCCCCGTCATAATTGGTCCTCACACCTTTTGTATTAATTTCCAAGTAATGGAGATTGAACCAGCATACACCTGCTTACTTGGACGCCCTTGGATCCACGCAGCTGGGGCAGTCACCTCCACCCTCCATCAAAAACTAAAGTTTGTGGATGGAAACTATGTAGTGACTATTAGTGGAGAGGAAGATATATTTGTCAGCAATCTGGATTCGTACAGATATATCGAGGCGGGAGAAGGAGCGCTGGGTACTGCATTTCAGGCACTGGAAATCGCAATTGGTGTTACATTACCAGTAGAGAAGGTACGGAGGGCGGTCACGTCTTGGAGAGATCTGCAAGACATGGACATGGAAGGCAGGGGCAAGCTACCGGAAGTCGTAGAGAAGAAAGATCGCTTAGGGTTGGGGTACTTACCACCAAGGGTCACAAGCACTGAGAAAGGAGGACAACGATTTCCCCCAATCAAGCAGACTTTTTTGGCAAGCGGGTATGAACATGTGGCTATGGTTATCAACAAAGATTCTCGGGAAGGAACATCTAACTTCATCCGAGAGATCAGGCCAGGAGAACAACTTCAAAATTGGACAAGTCTGGAGATACCGGAGATAGTTTTTATTTCAAAGTAATTTGCTTTTGTTTTTCATTTCCCTTCGTATTAAAAAAAACAGTAACGCTCATGCCTCGCCCGAAGCATAGAGTTTGTTTGTAAGGGCCCCATTTACTTTCAAAGTTTAAAGCTTATTTAATAAAATTTGTCTTTTGCATTGGTGTTGAAAATATCGTTCCCTCTCGCATTTATTTCTTTCTTTGCGAAAATGACAAATAAATTCTGCGCACGAAAGCACAATCATATTTGCATACTAAAAATAAAACATAAAACATGTGCAGATCACCTTCTAACACTACCGATAATAATACTGTTGAAACTCTGTATAAACTCGAGGCACTCACTAATCAGTCCGAAGAAGAGGATGAGGAAGACGATGAACTCCCGGAAGAGTTGTCAAGGTTAATGGACAAGGAATCCAAAAGTATGCTCCCTCCACAAGAGGCCATCGAAACCATAAATTTGGGTACAGATGAAGAACCTAAGAACATTAATATTGGGGCAACACTGAACGAGGACGTGAAAGCAACGCTAATCAGGCTCCTCCACGAGTATGCGGAGATATTTGCTTGGTCATACCGTGACATGCCGGGGTTGGATACGGATATCGTGGTACACAGGTTACCTCTCAAAGAGGGATGTGCACCTGTCAGGCAGAAGCGCAAGAGAGTTCGACCGGATATGGATAGTAAAATCAGGGAAGAAGTGCTCAAACAGTTCGACGCCGGGTTTCTTGCTGTGGTCGACTACCCACCATGGATCGCCAACATAGTGCCAATTCCTAAGAAAGACGGGAAGGTACGCATGTGTGTGGATTACAGGGATCTAAACAAAGCAAGTCCAAAGGACGACTTCCCACTACCGCACATAGATATCTTGGTGGATAATACAGCGCAAGCTTCGGTGTTTTCCTTCATGGATGGGTTCTCAGGGTATAACCAGATCAAGATGGCTCCCAAGGATATGGAGAAGACAACCTTCATGACATCTTGGGGCACTTTCTGCTACAAAGTAATGCCTTTTGGGTTGCGAAACGCAGGGGCAACATATCAAAGAGCCATGGTCACATTATTCCATGATATGATTCACAAGGAGGTCGAAGTATATGTAGACGATATGATTGACAAGTCTTGCACAGAAGAAGAACATATCACACACCTACATAAGTTGTTCGAGCGTTTAAAGAAGTTCAAGCTGAGGTTAAACCCGAACAAGTGTACATTCGGCGTAAGGTCAGGAAAACTATTGGGGTTCATTGTGAGCCAACGAGGCATAGAGGTTGATCCTGACAAGGTAAAGGCTATACAAGCAATGCATGTTCCAAAGACAGAAAAAGAGGTTCGTGGATTCTTGGGTCGATTGAATTACATCTCAAGGTTTATTTCACATCTAACGGCTACATGTGAGCCTATATTCAAGCTGCTCAGGAAAGACCAACCTATCAAATGGAATGAAGATTGTCAGGTAGCTTTCGAAACTATAAAGAACTACTTGCAAGAGCCACCGATACTCTTACCTCCTGTACCAGGGAGACCACTGATCATGTACCTCACAGTTCTCGAGAGATCTATGGGGTGTGTACTGGGGCAACAGGATGAAACAGGCAGGAAAGAACACGCTATCTACTACCTCAGCAAGAAATTCACGGATTGCGAATCTCGATATTCACCATTGGAAAAGACATGTTGTGCCCTAGCATGGGCCTCCAAACGTCTAAGGCAATATATGCTGAACCATTCCACATGGCTGATATCGAGAATGGATCCTTTGAAGTACGTGTTCGAAAAGCAGGCCCTCACGGGTAGAATTGCAAGATGGCAAATGCTACTGTCAGAATATGACATTCAGTACGTCACTCAAAAGGCAATTAAAGGGAGTGTACTGGCAGAACATCTAGCTCATCAACCCATCGAAGAGTATCAGTCTATGAAATTCGACTTCCCCGATGAGGACATTATGCTGGTAAGGGACTATGAAATACCTGGGCCCGATGAAGGACCCGAACCAGGATTGGTGTGGACCCTTATGTTCGATGGAGCCTCAAACGCGTTAGGACATGGCATAGGGGCGGTCTTGACATCTCCTGACAATCGTCACATACCCTTCACTGCAAGATTATGTTTCGACTGTACCAACAATATCGCAGAATACGAAGCGTGCATATTGGGTCTAGAAGCTGCGATCGATCTAAGGATTAAATTACTTGAGGTATATGGGGATTCAGCGTTGGTAATCCACCAAGTCAATAAAGAATGGGATACGCGGGATGCGAAGCTAATCCCATACCGAGACCTCATACTGGAACTAATGGCTGAGTTTGAGACTATCACTTTTAATCATATCCCGAGGGAGGAAAATCAAATGGCTGACGCACTGGCAACACTCTCCTCTATGTTTAAAGTAACATGGCCAAATCACGAACCTCGGATAACGGTTAGACACTTTGACGAACCAGCCTATTGCCTTACGATCGAGAAACAAGCTGATGACAAACCCTGGTACCATGATATTAGGGAATACCTGGAGAAACAAGAATACCCATAAAATGCCTCCACAATTGACAAAAAGACGCTAAGAAGGTTGGCATCTAAGTTCTTCCTAAACGGTAATGTCCTATACAAGCGAAACTACGATTCGGTGTTACTAAGGTGTGTGGATAAGAATGAGTCCAAAGAGATCATCAAGGAAGTCCATGAAGGAACCTTTGGGACTCATGCAAATGGACATTCAATGGCGAGAAAAATATTAAGAGCAAGCTACTACTGGTTAACCATGGAAGCTGATTACTTCCAACATGCAAGAACATTTCATAAATGCCAAATATATGCGGACAAGGTACACGTGCCACCAAATCCGCTGAATGTGCTAAGTTCTCCATGGCCATTCGCAATGTGGGGAATTGATATGATAGGAATGATCGAACCCAAAGCCTCTAACGGACACCGATTCATATTGGTTGCTATCGACTATTTCACCAAGTGGGTCGAAGCTGCTTCCTATACTAATGTAACAAGACAAGTGGTTACCCGGTTCATCAAACATAACCTCATTTGCCGATATGGGATTCCAAACCGAATCATTACTGACAATGGGTCGAACCTGAACAATAATATGATGAAAGAATTATGCGAAGAATTCAAAATTGAACACCATAATTCTTCACCATACAGGCCTAAGATGAATGGTGCTGTTGAAGCTGCGAACAAAAATATCAAGAAAATAATACAGAAGATGGTGAAGACATACAAGGACTGGCATGAAATGCTTCCCTTCGCCTTGCACGGTTACAGAACTTCGGTACGCACCTCCACAGGGGCAACCCCTTTCTCTCTGGTCTACGGTATGGAAGCAGTCCTCCCCATCGAAGTAGAGATTCCATCATTAAGAGTCCTAGCCGACACAAAGTTAGAAGAATCGGAATGGGTAAAAACCCGTTTTGATCAGCTTAATCTCATTGAAGAAAAGCGACTGACGGCTTTGTGCCATGGGCAACTCTATCAAAAGAGAATGAAAAAGGCATTCGACAAAAAGGTCCGCCCTCGAACTTATAAAGAAGGGGATCTCGTTCTCAAGAAGATCTTACTACCCCGACTTGACGCCCGAGGAAAATGGACACCCAACTACGAAGGTCCATATGTCATAAAAACAGTGTTCTCAGGAGGAGCACTCGTCCTCGCTACCATGGATGGGGACGAGCTACCGCATCCAATCAACTCAGATGCAGTCAAGAAGTACTACGCCTAGCAAAGGCAGACCCCGGGCCATGAATCCAAGACAATGCGTAAAGGATAAGAAGTCGTGCAATCATCAACTTCCAAAGTCGAAGGATTACCGGGGCCCTCGATAGCAAAAGAGCAACAGCAGTATTAATGTCATTCCTATTTGTCATTTTTCTTTCTTTCATACCTTTTGTACATTCGCCGATTCAAGGCAATTATCAATAAAGCTTTCCCTTTCACACTGCGTCTCTCATCATTTCAATACCAAGTGCAAAGAATAATGTATTTCTCATAAACTTTAAACTTCGAAAATAAAATAAGAAACTTACAAATCATTAGACTGAAATAAAAAGGGACGAAACCACGACATCTCCGGCAACCAATATACGCCTGGGGATATGATAACCATGAATACGCTGCCATGTTTCAATATACTAGCCTCAGGCGATCTAAGTCAAGACCCGCAAAGTTGCTCGGAAGATTTTAAACAAATTCCAATGGGTGACAAAAGATAGTGACTCAAAGTCATCATACTTACATATTCACTTGCATAAACATTCATACACACCGCATTTACACACAAAACATTCACATGTACAACATTCACATACAAACATTCATTATACAAACAACAAAGTCATGAGCATACGCATTTGCAAGGTAACCTTTTATACAGGTAACCCGCCCGCATCAAGACAAGTAATCCTTTTGGGGTTAACCCAACTACGATAGTGAGTAGGTATGGCTAACTGCGACGACTTACAATGGTAAGTGGGTCATACCATCTACGATAAACTCACTCCAACTACGATAGTGAGTAGGTATGGCTAACTGCGATGACTTACAATGGTAAGTGGGTCATACCATCTACGATCAAAACTGCGATAGTAAGCAGGTAGGGCCAACCGCGACGACTTACAATGGTAAGTGGGCCACACCATCTGCGATAAACTTACTCCAACTACGATAGTGAGTAGGTACGGTCAACTGCGACGACTTACTAAATAGTAAGTGGACCATACCATCTACGATAAACTCACTCAAACTGCGATAGTAAGCAGGTATGGACAACCGCGACGACTTACAATGGTAAGTGGGCCACACCATCTACGATAAGCTTACTCCAACTACGATAGTGAGTAGGTACGGTCAACTGCGACGACTTACTAAATAGTAAGTGGACCATACCATCTACGATAAACTCACTCAAACTGCGATAGTAAGCAGGTATGGCCAACCGCGACGACTTACAATGGTAAGTGGGCCACACCATCTATGATAAGCTTACTCCAACTACGATAGTGAGAAGTATGACCGACCGCGACGACTTACGATAGTAAGTGGGTCATACCATCTACGACAAACTCACTCCAAACTGCGATAACAAGAAGATGTGGCTAACTGCGATGACTTACTAGGGCTATAGTAAGTAAGCCACACCATAAACTTGTTCCAACTACAATAATGGGAAGCATGACCGACCACGACGACTTACGATAGTAAGTGGGTCATGCCATCTACGACATGCTTACTCAAACTACAATAGGGAGTGGGTACACCAACCGCGACGACTTACTATGACTATAGTAAGTGAGTTACCCACAAACTGCAAACCCTTGCTAGCACCATAGCAAGGTAACTACTTTAGCAAGGCATTCTCTTCAACTACCGGGTACAAGGCAAATTCAAGGGGTCTTCCATTATTTAATAACTCTTCGATCAAAGGACGTGAGAACTGCGTACTCTCACGCCATTCAATCAAAGGTAATTAAATAGGGGCAGCTGTCATACCCCAAAATTTGCCTTACATAGTTCAGCCATAATTATTCAAAAAGCTCAGGAGATTCATCAAGTCATTCTCTTAAGCAAAGGTCTCTAAAGCTAGGGTTTGAGATTCTCTTAGGAGAATCAATAAGATAGGGCTCTCAATCAAAGGTATATGATTTATAGTGATCTAATGCAACTCCATGGAAAAAGTCAAGGCACAACTCCAAAGGTTACCTGCTCAAACAGTCCCAAGATCTACAATCAACTGATTCAAATCCAAAGTCAAGGCATGATCCAAACTTCTAACCATTGGTCACACAACAAGTATGGGGATGCATATCCATCATTTGATCAAAGCTTGATCATGATTCCATTAATAGAAACTCAGAGATGAACAAATACAAAAAGGTTCAAATTAGGGTTTCTTTAGGAGAAAGTCAACCCAACTTTGACTGGGCATAACTTTCACCTGGAACATCAAAAATTCCCCACTCAAAGCCTATTTTGAAGGAAATTGGATTCTCTACAACTTTGTCTCTCACAAGCTAGGGCTAGAAATGCTTCATTTGAGAGGTACAGTACAAAAGATTACAGGTCATTTTCAGGCATCCTTCAAAAGCAGTTTTTGTTAAAGAAGATATGATCAAGATAAAAGCTCCAAATGAAAAATATGTTCCAAAGTGGCTTGTAGAGGACACTTTGAGGTTTCCAAAAAGTATTAGAACTCCCTCATAGCTTAAAAATTGAATGAGATATGCTTGATCAAAGTTGGGTGATTTTGGAGGACCAAATGTGAAAAAAGGAGGTTCAAATTGGATTTCTTGCAAATAGGCCCATACTTCTATGACTTGAACTTGGCCCATAAGTTATCTAAAACATATGCCACGAATTTTATTACTTTATTGGATTTTTACACAATTTTATTTCATTTAAAATTGATTTTTAATGATTTAAATAAGTGAGAAATCAAATATTTTGATAGAAAATATATTTTGGTGATTTCCAATCAACATTTATGGCAAAATATGTTATAATTTTCGTGCTCAATCAAATGGAAAAGATTGATACAAAATTTTGGCCAAAATAGAAGGTTTTGAATGAAAAATAAAATCAATTTCTCAAAGTAGCAAGATTGGATTCAAGTGAAGTTTTGGACAAAGTTTTAACCTAATTCTATTCTCCTATAAGTACACAACATCAAGCAACAGAATAGGGGACGAAAATTCTGCAGAAGGGAACCTTGCAAGAACTCAAAAATTCTCCAAAAGTGTGAACTCGGTTTTGGAGATTTAGGAGGTTTCAGCAAGGATTAAAGGTTGCAAAAGATTCATCGAGGGATTCTGAACGTGGCTGGATCATTGCTCTGCTTCAACACCCCCAGAATTGCCTCATATTTGCCAAGGTAAGCCGTTTCGAAAACCTCTTCGATCTGACCAATATATGCATTCTCATTGATCATTGGCTGTATATTATAACTCATATGGTGTTTATGAACGTTTCTGGATGATTGTTTTGAAGTTTGCATGTTTCGTTTGTGTGTTGCCATTGTTGACCGATGCAAGCTTTTAGGTTTTCATTTAGGGCTTTTTGCTAGAATTAAAATTAGGCTGAATTGGATGCATGTTTGAATTCGTATCGTCTGGACGAAACTTTTGGAACAGGTGCGCAACATTTATATGGGGGGAGGGGCTATTCGTTATTTTCGTAGGGGGGTTTGCTACGAACAATTTCGTAGCGAAATCGTAGCGAAATTCACAGTTTTTTGCAGGTCTGGGGAGGAAGACGCTGGCGTGTCAACGTATGATTCGCCCGTTTGAAAACTGGCGCGCGTTTTGTTACTTGCATACCATGGTTTTTTTTGTTTTATTCACTGCGTTTGCTTAACGCGCGTGTGTGTGTGGTGTGGTGGTTGTGTGGAGCTTTGGGGAGTGGGAGGTCATGGGTTCGAGCCTCCCCTCCTTCATTATTTTTTCTGAAAATATTACTTCTTGATCCAGTACATGTGCCTGCGTATAGAACACCATGCATCCCTCAAATCTGACCCTTGATTCTCACCCCAACCAGATCTGACGCCCTTAGTTTGATGTCCATACCATGAGCCCTCATAACAACCCTACTGAATCAAAACCCTAATAAATTAATTAAATTTGAATTAATTTGTTTGTTTTAATTAGAATAGTTTAATATATATATTTATTAATATTGCAACAATTATTTTATAAATAAATTAATATATGATATATGTTAAATTATAATTTGTTATTCGTGCCGATTAAATTGATTAATCGCTGTGGTTAACAATATTTTTAATTGAAATGTTATTTAATTAAATAAAAAATTGGTTTCTATTATTTGGTTAAATGGTTGCAACTATTTTATTAGTTGTGATGATTAACCGTCTTCCCTTCGATTTAATTTGTTATTCTTTTTAATCGAATCAATCGATTACGAGGGGTAACAATGCACATAAAAATTCTATAAAATTATTAAAATATACCTTAATTCATTATTAGTGATAATCAAATCAATCGATTAAAATTGGTAATGGTGCAAATTATTAATCTTTTAACTATGGTAATTGAATCAATCAATTATTGTGGTTAATAGTACAAATTAAATCAGGGTTGTACGCCCACTCTTAAAACACTCCTAAAATACTTTTCAAAACCACAAATATCAAACCACGGATTATCATAACTACGATAGGCTATGCAAAAGCCTCTAAAAACCATATCAAATCAAACTCTAACTCTAAGGGCGTATAACCCTTCCCCGAACTACGTAGACTCTGATCCTCCCTAAGGAGGTACGTAGGCACTTGGCAACAAGGCGAGTCCCCCTCCTCCAAATCTTAATCATTTTCAATAATTAAACTTTTAACCCTAATAATTGTCTGTTACCCTTTTCTGCCATAACCCTTATCTTTGCATGTTAACCTTTAGGAAAGGGTTTTGGGTGCCTAACACCTTCCCTTAACCCGAATATAGTATCTTACCCTTAATCTCTTAACCATTAAAGGTTTCCTATTCGCCTTGGTAGAATAGGTGGCGACTCTCTAAGTATAATTTTTAGGCAGGTTGCTACACCTTTGACCACCCCTACCAGCATAGGGGTGCCATGCTTTATGTACTTTTTGACAAGTACAGTGACTCCTACCGTAAAGCCCTGTTATAACTAACATGAGTCACACATTCTATCATCACTGCCATTTTCATTGCATTCCCTTGAAAATGGCCATGAAATATTCATACTTCATGGTTATAAGGGCCAAATTGTGTTGAATATTTGTATAAATTAGTGGAACTTATTAACTTGATTCATTGAATTCACAAGTCAAAACCTCAACTTTCTTGTATATATTATCTTTAGTGGATTATCATGTAAATATTGTGTAGTTTGATCATTTCCAAGTCATTTTGTAGGTATATTTGTATTGGAGGAATTTTGGTTATTAAGAGACAAAGAAATGGCTTAAACATGCATTTTTGGAACAAAACACACTTGCAAGATGGGGCTAAGCGTGGTTGAAACGCCACCCGGAAGAAAAAATCCAGTAACGTCCACGTTGAGCGCGCCTTGGAAGTGTGAGGGCGTTAAACGCCATTTAGGGCGGTTTGGCTCTTTTTTTGGTAGTTGCGTTGAGCGCATCCTGATAGCGCTGAGTGCAGCCTGATAGCATGGAGCGTGAGTTGCTTTTTCAGTATTATATAAATACTTTCCCACTTCATATTTGTTGGGTTACACACTATTTTTGAGAGAGAAATACACCAACAAAAACTCAAAATCAAGGAAATCAGAGCTAAATACGCAACAATAGTCGACTAATCAACTTTGATGCTTATCCATCTCTTTTCTTTTCTTGTGAAGCAAGTTACCATGATGATGTGTAGCTAAATCTCTTATGTCAAGATTGGATGTAATTAACCGTACTCATATGTATTTATTCTGATCATTGTTATGTGAAATAGTTATGAATCAATATTGACGTTATCTTGGTTTTCATGTTAACTTTTATGTTTATCTACTTGTTAATTTCTTAAGCATTTACTGTTGTTACATCTCGTTACTTTACAAAATCAAAACTCTTGTTATCCGTTCCTTAAAATCATATTAATTGTTGAACGATAGTGATATCACACTAATCCCTGTGGAGACGATACAATACTTACCCTTAGAAAGTGTTTTCATCAAAATGGCGTCATTGTCGGAGTTTGACGTATAAATATTACAAGCATATCAACCATTTCTATTATTTTAAGTAATTTCACACTTTTATAAATTGTATATTTTTATATTTGTTACCAGTCATGTTTGTCCACTTGTGTGGTTAATATTTCAGAACTCTCTTTATGCGAGGAAGTACACCAAAAGATCAACTTCTTTTTGATCCAGAAATAGAAAGAACAACTCATAGAAACAACAACAAAACTAGAAAGTAAAAGCAGCTAGCCAAATAAAGGAACCAACAGGAAGGAACTTATAATTCTACTTCTTAAACAACTTCTATTATCAAAGAAGTCATGGGTGAACCAGTGGTTGTTAGAGGGCCTTGTCTAAACAGCCTAAGAAGAAATGTTCATATTGTCAAACCTGCACAAAATGCAAGAAACCCAGAGATGAAGACCAGACTGCTTCAAATCTTGTATGCAAATTCTTTTACTAGACTTGACCATGAATATCCATATACTCACCTTGCAAAGTTCTATGAGATTGCTGGTACACTTGGATCTCTTGAAGCAGAAGAAGAGCAGGTGTACATGAGACTGTTTCCTCATTAATTAATCAGGAAAGCAAAAGAATGGTACCTTGATCAACAAACTCAAACTATGACAAATTAGAATGTGCTAAAGGAAAAATGTCTTGATAGGTTCTTTCCACACAATAAATTTATGGAGACCAAAACCACAATTGTAAGTCCTTTGTTTTTAGGATTGACTTAATTTTTGTAAAACAAATAATGGCAACAATATATATCATAGGATGTCAAACTTGTAAATAGAAAACAGGTATAAAACACAACAGGTACAACATGAACAAGTCCTATGAGATGTTAAAACATGTTCTGGAATAACATGTCTTATGGAACAGCTATTGACATCACGCCTGTAACTGTTGAGCTGGATTAATAAGATTCAGTTTCAATTTAACAGATGCAGAATATTCTCAGAATATTATGCAAATCATATAAGGCGTTATATGTTTAAAAGGTCTGAAGAATCAATCAGAATATTTGAAGATGATATAGTTTCTAAATATGGAGATATTTTCGGAAACTAAAGATTGAAGACCTTGTTTGTAGCAGAAGTTACTGCGATACTGTAACAGCAAATTAGTTGTGATTGAAGACCCAAATCCAGTTGGGTATAAGTTATAAATAGAAGGGTTTGTAACCTAGAAAACAAGTCAGCCGATGTATATCAAGATGTAATCATTAGAGCTAGGTTAAGTGAACCTCATGGGTTGTGGGAAGGTCATTGTAATCCTCGAAGCCTATAGGCAAGAGGAGTATGTATTGTTCTTGGAGGAAGCTTTGAAGTAACTCCAAGTTATTGTTCGTAGTCAAGAGTCTTGGCTAGGTTTTGTCATGGAAGTGTGTCTTCCAGACTGCTTGTTTGTGTGATCAGAATGTTGGTGATAAGGTTGTTGTTACAGTTCATGGGATTAAAAACCTGTGCAACATCATTGAGGTGTTTGGAAGTGGGATGGAGATATTCCATATCTAGAGAGGATCTAGGTAGAAGGGTAATTGGGTATGGATTAAGTGAAGGGTTGTAAACGGGGAAGTTTAGTTCTGCAAAATGACGGTTTTTTGGGGGTTTTTTCGAATATACATATCCGAATTAACCAAAATCTCAAATTTTTTGGGTGTTTTCGGAGATGCATCTCTGAACTAATCAATCTCAATTATTTCGGAAATGCATCTCCGAAGGGTATTTTGGGGTTTCAAACAGGAATTTTCACTCCATGGGAGTGGATAAAGAAATTATCAATTTTCTAATGTTATAATTCTACCACTTAGGCCCAATAACATATTATCTCATAATATTTCTATTAACCCAAATAGTACAAATACACATATAATTAAATATTTAAATAATCATTATACCACATAATAATTAATTAAAATAAATAATTAATAAAAACACTAAATAACCTAATTAATAAAATAGCTAATAAAATTGGGATGTTACACCCACAACTAGGGGTGGACAACGGTTCGGTTCGGTTCGGATTCGGGCCCAAACTCCAGAACCGAACCAATCCACGGGTGAGATGGTTGGGCCCAAATTCCGACCGGTTTTTTTTCGGTTTTTTTCGGGTTCGGATTATAACGGTTCGGTTAACAGTATCGGTTTTTTTCGGTTAACCAGATATGGTTCTTTTTGATTTTAAGCCCAAAAAATCTATGAAATTTATTTCTTTTACTGGCCCACACTAAAATCATTCACATTTTAAAAATTGTAGTTAATTATCATCACTCAACTATCATATTAAAAACAAATTAACTATTATATCTCTAGTTCGTTTATTAAAAATAAATTTATCTAAATGCTAATAAATCCAATTTTTTTACTAAAATTATATTAATATTTAGTGATATTCAAATCTATAATATTATTACAACTTATTCAAAATTGAAATCAGTCCTATTGTGAGATAGTGTTTTGTCCATATTTTTTCCAACTAATTCATGCAATTGTCCATATTTTTTCCAACTAATTCATGCAATTGTCCACACTTCCTCCAACTTATTCTTGCAATACCTGTCATCAAAAATGAAAAATCAAGTAATAAAATTCAAAAGTTAAAATAAACTATGAATGGTAAAAATAATAACAATTCTTTTAATGATTTTGACAAAAAAAATCAATTGTTGATAAATTAATAGAATAAAAGATCAATACTAATGATAAAATTCAAAAGTTAATCAACAATTAATAATAACAATAATTTAAATTCTATTAATGATTTTGTCAACAAAAAAACAATACAATTAATGATAAATTAATATTGAATGAATGATCAATATTTAATTTGCCTCTCAACATTAAAATTCATAAATTATGTTAAATCATCCACTAAAACAGATAAATAAGAGTAATGGTTTATTTATCAGAAAAATGATTTATCAGAAAAAAAATACATTTATTGATTTAACATAAAACCATTAATTTAGATTTTGCTTATGACCATCAATCAACTGTAAATCAAAAAATATTTTTAAAAAAGTACTAAAGAGTGGAGATTTTATATTTACCTGAAGAATGATTTCTTCAGCTTGAGGACATGATTCTTTGAAGTAGTTTGTGAGAAAGCTGTTATAATCTCTAGCAGAATGAGTTGTAGTTTATGAGAACATTTTACGAGCATGATAATAAACAAAGAAACTAAAACACTTACAATAGAATATTGTTGATATGAAATATGCCTACACTGGTAAAAAAAATGAAATGCTCAAAGATTAGTTCTATTTCCTCCAGAAAAGTATTCAGCTATATTGCTGGAAACACAACTCATTCATAATACACAGTCATAGATACTCAGTCAAACTATAATATAAAGAAAATGAACAAGTTCTAAACAAACAAAAGAAAATGAACAAGTTCTAAACAAACCAAAATCCTTTACCACTCAAGTTTAGAACAAAAGATATGTTATTTATAAGAAACATAAAATAACAAAATCAATCTCCTACCAACCAACAAGTTAGCTGTCTTCTCTTCTCTAGTTACTAATAGATCATATTGTGAGTCAACTAGAAATACTAATACACCTTATGGTAGATCAAGATTTACTTACTTTCGTTGCCAGAATTAACAAAGGTTATTTGTTCTTGTGCCACTTATTTCTGCAATTAACAAAAAAAAAAAAAGTTAACTATGTGAAGTGATAAAATACAGCTTCCATTATCACACAAAATACTATAACTATTCATATAAAATAAACTAGATCTTAAATAGGAAGGTAGTGCCAAGAGAAAACCATTGCCTCCAAGTGCGAGCTACAATCTCTACATAAAACTCTATCATGCTACAGCAAAAAAACAAGTGTATCTTTTATGATGAATGAGTCAAGAGGTAATTATCACAAACAGAAAATTGATTGCTCTGTTCAAACTTCAGATTTTATAAACTTATAGTGCTATCTTGCCTCTAGAAAGTTGAAGGCATAACTTGTAAGTGAGAATATAACGTATCTTACTCATAATTTTGATCAACACAGCAAACATAAGTTGTCTTGCTTGAACTCCATAATCTCTTCCTTATTTATTTCATCTTCATCACCTTTATATTATGTCCATCATCAAGGACTCTCTTTTAACAAGACATTACCACCAACATCCTTAAAATAGCATTCACCTCTCTGCTATGCTTTCACTCTTACCTTACACAAAATTAAAAACAAAATTAGAGGAAAAATAGATGAGTACTTATCTAACCAGTGAAGAATCTAATGAGAGTATTAGAATTTGCTTCATTCACTAAGTTTTTCAACAAAAATAACAACATATCATACCAAATCTGAGAATCTAATGAGATATAGAGCTTGCTTCATTCAGTGATATCCCTCTTATCTGCCTCAGAGCTGAAAATATTGAATCTAACAACAATGATTTTATTAGCAAAACAGGAAATAAATCAAATCAGAGTATATGAAACAAGAACAATGATAATGATTTTAAAGTGACACTGAATCAAAACACAGAATAAACATTTAGAATAAAATTTTCAAAACTCATTTTTGTTCAAACCCACTTCAATCTACAAAAATGTTGTAGTTCACAATATTTTCACAACAAGAAACCATAAAGTTAACTATATTTTCAATTGAGTACACAAAGATCTAAGAATCTAAACAAAAATAGAAGACATTCCAGTGAACTTCACAACAGAGTTAACTATAAACATCAAAGAAACCATTAGTCCATTCTACAATGATAAACAAATGAACAAAAATACAGTGGCAATGTCGATCTTGAACAAAAAGAATCAACCAAGAACACTAACCTAACCTCCTCTATAGTAAGAAGGCTCTGATTCAACACAAAAATGAGGTATAAACACCTGCATAAAAGACATAGCTGTAACATATTATAACATAAATGTTAGTGAAACAAATCAAACCGTAACAAAATAGTATCTATGAGATTAACAAATCACAAGATATTATACCTTTTAGACAAATAGTAGGAAGATGTTCTTCAAGTGTTCCGAAAGAGCGTAGTATCCAATCTCTCACAACAAATATTTATTGTGATCTTTTCTGAATTTGGGGGTTAGGGTTTGGGTTTCAAAACTAATATGTATGTAAGGATGATATTTGGAGAAGAGATTGAGAAGGAGAGATGAATATGGTGATGAAAACATGGTGGAGGTTCTATTCCTCTAAGATGAAGTTGAACAGATGAGAGCTGTGAGGGGGGCGGCGCTGTTTTGAAGAAGAAGAAAAATGAACAAGAAACCCTAATAATGTTAATAAATAGTAAAGTAGTAACTGGTTCGGTCGGATTCGGTCACCGATGGGCCTAATCTTTCCAACCGATCCGAACCGAAGTAGCCCATTAATATCCAAACCATTCACCCGTTACACCCGATAATCCGACGTGGCCCGACCCGAACAGGAAAATTAGCTTCGAACCGGTCGGATTTCCTCGGTTCGGCTTCTCTTGTCCAGCCCTACCCACAACGCTTGATTGAAAATTTGATTTTGACTTAATGTGTGACACAAATGACAAAAATTTTAATGCTATACAGCAAAGTCAACTCTCATATCCACTGCCAATCAAAATTCTTTAACCAAATTCTTACAAATGAGTACCGAAAAATATATATACAAGTTTACAGGAACATTTTTTTTATACCAAATTTGTGACTTTGTCTCTCCTTCTTTCAATACAGGAATCATACACCATACAAAAATATTTGATGTGTTTTTTAATCCTTAAATATTACTCCCTCCGTCTCATAATAGATTATGATGTTTTCTTTAAGATTTTCACGCTTTTTAAAAATATGATTAATTATGTTGATTTCAATGATAAAATGAGTTTAATTTACTAAAATAACCTTATTAATAATAGGTAGTGGAATACTTAAATAAATTAAAATACAATAAATAAGGGTAAGTTAGTGGGAAAAAAATAATAAATATTACATTGGTATTTTAAATGGACAAATAATTTGATACAAATAAAAATAGAAAATATGACATCTATTGTGAAATGGAGAGAGTAAAAAAGTTTTCCGGTCATTTGACAATAAATCATAAAAATCACGATTTTGTCACTTTAAATTTCTCTTTACGTAAATCACATGTTCCTAAAACATTTCATGTTTCCCTCAAACGTCAAATATTTGCGGCAAAAATAAAAGCTAGTTTCCATAACACCTCGTACTCGAAACAAAAACTAATTAAATAAAAAAAATATTTTTTTTGAGTTTTTTGAAAGTTGACTCCGCATAGATAATTAATTTTTTTTCTTTTGGTTCTTGTTATTCTATTTTAATCAATGTGTAATTGAATTACATTGAAATTAGTTCATTTAATATACACAATATTTAATTTTAGTTCTTATATCACTAATATTTAAAAGATTAATTTGGCAAAAGTTAAAATAAAAAACAAAGTAAAACATATTTATTATGTGAAAAGTAAAAAATTACGAAACAAAAAATCATTAAAAAGATAATGTATTTGTAAAAAATCATTAAAAAGTAGTATGTTTCCAAAAATCATTCTCATATTTAAACCAAAGTTGCTACTATCTTTTTCATCTTAAAAATGATTCATTATAAAAATAAAAATAAAAGTTGTGACTATAGGAGAGTTGGAACTAGCTAGCCTGAAGTGATTTAATTGACAAACTGTAGAAAAAGATTCAAGTACAAGAAGTAAAATATACACCCTCACACAAGTCTCATACATACACACTATACACACAACACAATATAGTGTTCAATTCAATGGATTCTGACCGAGTATGACTCACTGGAGGCTCTACTGTTCCTAATATAGGAATACGTACGTTAGTAAACCAAACATATGGCAAAGTACAACATTAAAACCATAAAATATTACGTAAAAATGGCAGAACTAGACTAAGAAAACTTTTAAGGCAAATAGAGAAAGTCACTTTGGAATCACACTGTTTTTGGGCTTTCACAACTTGTTGCCGATGTCATTTACCAATGTCTTGCATTATCACTCAAACTTTACGATGTATCTGAGTTGAATATTTTACTTCATTGAAAATTTTTTTTTTTTCTCGTTTCCTTACCAAATAATCAAGTTTAGTAGGGAAAGTTGAGAGAATTTGAAAATATGTTTTATACTGGAAGTCTTAGAATGAAGTTACCATATCCACAAATATTTCTAGACATTGTCAAAGTAACTTATCTGGTTCATGTAAATATTTTTGCACTATCGAATATTTTAATATTAAGTCACCCACCCACCCAGTTCATATTTTTCATTACCCGACGTATTGATGCTAACTAATCTGATTCCCACTTCTAGGGGTGTGCATGGTTGGTTATTTTCAAAAACCAAACCATAACCATTTTAAAACCATTTAAATGGTTTGGATTTATAACCATAACCACATTTTAATCAAAACTGATTATAAAACCGGTTATAAATTTGGTTATAATTATATAACCGGTTTTTAAAAAAAATCCAGTTTTGAAAATTATTTTTTCCGAAAATAATTTTTTTAAAAAAAAAATTAATATTTTGAGAATTAAAATATTTGGATTTGGATAATAACCGGATTATAACCGAATCCAAAATAATTTAACCGGTTAATAACCATTTAATTATATCCGGATTATATGAATGAATAACCAAACCATTAATAACTAAACCGGTTAATAACCATTCAATTATATCCGGATATTTAAAAGTGGTTTAGGTTTGGTTATGGATTTGGACATCAAAACCGGATATTTTGCACACCCCTACCCACTTCTTACTACCGGATGTTTTAAGGTTAAGTCACCCGATGCACATTTTTCTTCATCAGATGCCTTTGTTGTTGAGCCATTCTGATAGATAAATGTAGGAAACTCTAGATCTAAGAGTACATTAAAAGATAATAAAATAAAACAACTTTTTTTCTTAATTTCATAATGGAGGCTGCATACAATTATATAGTAGGGTTTCTACCTCTAAATGGGCCATGGGCCAAAAGGTACAAATAACTAAAACAACAATGAAATAAAATACTACTAATTACACCTCCTTAATTTAATATAAAATCCTTTAGCAAAGTGGATTGTTTCTTAATTCTTTTGGGCCTTGAATTCTTCATATCATTACTCCCGGGCCCATAAGGAACCTTGTCCTCAAGGTTCAAAGGATTCAACACCGAATTGGGTCTATGATTTGTTGGGCTGGGTGAAACCGAAGTGCTTAATGGGCTGAAACTGCTAGCTGGCACAAAGGAAACGTGTGGAAGAATGCTGGCCACGTCTGTAGTCAAGTTGGGCGGTGAAGAGATAATGGGAGGATAAGATGAAATCTGAAAATCTGCATGTGATTGGTCTGTGGGAGATAAGGTGGAGTCTTGGGCAGTGTGCGCACGTGGGGAACAGCTATCAGCTAGGGGTGTTCATAACCAAACCAACCCAATAGAAAACCGCAAACCAAACCAAACCAAAACCGCAAAAAACCGCATTTGGTTCGGATTAGTTTGGGTCATTTTTTAACAAAACCGCACGGTTCGGTTCGGTTTGTGATTTGTATTTTGTAAACCGAACCAAACCGAATCAAACCGCATTATGTTGCAACTTAAATTTTACTTAACTCACATCTAACCCAAACTTAAACCTATTATACATTAGTCTTATGATTACGAACAATTTTCGCATCCTTACACAAATAATTTCAGTCCCGATCTTCTCAAATCTCTAATAATATTATCGCACCTTATTTGCCACTAACATCTTCCCTCTTCTATAATCTCTACTCTCTTATATTATTTATTTTTCACCTTCTCATTTTTATGTAAATGTTCCGTATTTTAGTTTCGTTTTTATCGCACATCTTCTTCTCTAATCTCAACATTTTTTTCTTTTTCACCTTCACTAATCTTTCGTCTCTTCATTTTTTGTTTCATTATAATAATTTTTATATTGTTTTATGCTATTATTTTATGTTTAATATTCCACTTTTGTCTAATTTAATTTTTACATATTAAATGGAAAATTATTGTCAAAATATGACGAGTTTTGTTGTTATTTGATAGTGTATGAATGTCTAAATACAAAATTATATTGTCATCTATATTTGTATGTATGACTCAATAAAATATTTATAAAAAACCGAACCGAACCAAACCGTATTAGTTTGGTTTGGTTTGGTTCGTTTTTTTTTAAAGCCAACCGAACCAAACCAAACCGCACTATTTTTTCTCTTACGATTCGGATGATTTTTTTCGTCAAAACCGCCCAAACCGCACCGCGAACACCCCTACTAGTATCAGCAACGAAAACACGCTTTCGGTCCTTGGGAAGTACAATAGAGACGTTAGCTGGCTGAGGGTTAATATGGTCCAAACACTTTAACTTAGTGGTACTTCTATTGAGAGCGTGAGGGTTAAGTATCATTTCAGAATCACAACTCTTAGAAACACTCAAAACATTTTCTAAAAGTCTCTCACTCTCTCTTGCGTCTTTTCCCTTGCAAACTAAGTTTGGCTTTCCGATGTCACTTAAACTCCGGTGAGTCACGGTGTTGGATCTCCCCTAGTTGCAAGTGTTGGCTCGACACGAGGTAAATTGGTGTTAAGCTTCTGTTTCTCTAATTCCTTCAGTTCTTGTGTTTTATTGTTACGCATGGCTAACTCTTTGCGTTGTTGGTCAGGGACTGTACCTCTGAGAGCGGCCACCGGAGCAAAAACACTCAAATCTTGATGAAGACGATGCTTGAGTCTGGATTCATGTCTTCCCCGTGATAAGGTTTCAACAACGATACGTGAATAACAGGGTGGATGCGAGATGAAGATGGAAGATCTAAGAGGTAATCCACAGTTCCCACTCGTTTGACCACTTTATATGGACCAAAATATTTCTTTGCTAATTTCTGACTAAGACGCTGTGCAACTGTAGTCTGGCGGTATGGTTGGAGCTTTAATAGAACCCAATCTCCTTCTTGAAAGGTAAAGGGTCTTCTTTTTTTGTTTGCCTATTTCTCCATACTGATTTTACTTCTTTTGAGATGTTGTTTTAACTCCGTGAGCACCTCATGTTGTTGTTGCAAGGTCTGGTTTAAAGTTGCATCCTGAGTAGATCCCGTCACATAGTCTAAGAGCTTTGGAGGCTCATGACCGTACAAGGCTTTGAATGGAGACATTTGAATCGCTGTATGAAATGATGTGTTGTACCAGTATTCAGCAAGATGCAAGAATTTGTGCCATTTGTGAGGATGGTCACCAGCTAGACAGCGCAGGTATGTTTCTAAGGACCGGTTTACTGCTTCTGTTTGACCATTTGTCTCTGGGTGATAAGAGGTGCTATATTTCAGATGTGTTCCTTGGAGTTTAAAAAAATGTTTCCAAAACTTGCTTAGAAAAAGGGGGTCGCGGTCAGACACGATAGATCTAGGTATTCCATGAAGGCGAAAGATTTCCACTGTAAAGTGAGCGGCCAAGTCCTTAGCAGTAAAGTGTGAAAGAAGAGGAATAAAGTGCACAAATTTACTGAGACGATCACAAAGGACCCAAATCACAGTGTGGCCGGAAGAACAGGGTAAGTTTGTGATGAAATCCATAGTTATATCTTCCCACACTCTTTCTGGAACTGGTAGTGGCTGTAGTAGTCCCTTTTTCTTTTGTGTATCATATTTGTTGTGTTGACAGTGTGAGCAATGTTTAACCATGTTCTTGACTGCAAGGTACATACCTGGCCAACGGAAAAAAGCCTGTACGTGTGCTAAAGTGGCCTTGACCCCAGAGTGTCCTCCTTCCGGTGTATTGTGATACTCCTTCAAGATACTCAAACGCAGATCCTCCAAATCTGGTACGTACACCCTGTTTTTGTAATATGGCAAGTCTTGTGAAATTGAATAATCTGTTGTGGTTTGGGAAGCCATTTTGAGGAGATCCTGACCCACTGTGTCATACTTGTAGAATCTTTTTAGAGTTGTGAATAGATCCGGAAATGGAGAAGATAAAGCTAGCAACAATGGTTCGTCCTTTTCAAACTTTCTACTGAGTGCATCCGCAACCAGATTCGTCCGGCCAGGTTTGTAAGATATCTCAAAGTCAAAACCTTGTAATTTTGCTGTCCATCTCTGTTGTTCTGGTGTCTGAATTCTCTGTAATAGTAAATCCCTTAGGCTTTTCTGATCTGTATAGATGTGGAATTTATGGCCTATGAGGTACTGACGCTATTTCTTTACAGATTTTGTGATGGCAAACATCTCACGAACATACACAGAAGCTGCCTGCATACGAGGGCACATTTTCTTACTGAAGAAAGCAATGGGATGACCCTCATGAGATAACACCGCGCCAATAGCAACCCCAGATGCATCAGTATCAATGTTGAAGTGTTTTGTAAAGTTAGGTAGAGCTAAGACCGGCATGTCAGTCATTTTTCTTTTGAGATTTGTAAAGGCTGCATCAACCTCTGTACTCCATGTAAATTTAGTGGAACGCAACAAATCGGTGAGAGGAGCGGCGAGAGTGGCGTAATTTTGAACGAAACGATGATAAAAACCGGTGAGGCCGAGGAATCCACGAAGTGCCGAGAGAGAACGTGGCGCTGGCCAGTCTAGAATAGCTTTTACTTTCTCTGAATTGGGTGCAACACCACTCGCTGAAATGATATGCCCTAAGAAATTAATCTGTTTAGCTGCAAACACACACTTAGATAACTTCACAAAAAATTGGTGGTCCTTTAATAACTGAAAAACAACCTGCAAATGTTCAATATGCTCACTAAAATTGGAACTGTAAATTAAAATGTCATAAAAAAAACTAGAACAAAGCGCCTGAGGAAAGGCCTTAATAGATCATTCATCGCTGATTGGAAAGTAGAAGGTCCATTAGTTAACCCAAAGGGCATAACTAGGAATTCATAGTGTCCGTCAAAAGTACGAAAAGCTGTTTTATATGTATCTTTTGATGCAACCCTGATTTGATGGTAACCTGAACACAAATCTATCTTAGTGAAAACAGTAGCTGATCCCAGCTCGTCCAAGAGTTCATCAATAGTTGGTATGGGAAATCTGTCTTTAATTGTAACTGCGTTTAATGCACGGTAATCTACGCAGAAATGCCACGTCCCATATTTTTTTTGACAAGTAACACGGGTGATGAAAAAGGGCTAGTACTAGGAATAATAGTTCCCTCCTCAAGCATTTAGTGAATTAAAGTGGTCATAGCATCCTTTTTTGAATGGGGATAACGGTATGGTTTTACATTGATGGGGGAAGTATTAGGTAAAAGGTTAATATGGTGGTCATGGGTTCGTTGAGGGGGAAGGCTTTGGGTTGTTGAAAAATGGTTTGGAAATTTGTCAAAAGTCTGGTAATTTATGGTGAAAGTGTGTCAAGTTCATGTGATTCTGTTTTTGGAAAGTGGGGTTTGACATCTGTTGGTTCCATAAGTAATAGGTGGAAAGAGGCAACTGCGTCAGTATGAATGAGCTGTTTTAATTGATGAAAAGAAGTATGGGTTGGATAGGTTTTAGGCTCGCCGGTCAAAGTGATAGGTTTTGTGAGGTGTTGAAAGGTAAGGGATGGGATAGAAAAATCAGCTTGAATTGGGACTAGGGTTCTGAGCCAAGCCATGCCTAGCACAATATCTGCCCCTTCAACTGGTAATAAGTAAAAAGGTAGGGTGAAGGGTTTATTTTGTAGCATAATCTCCACATTATCACAAATACATTCACATTGCAAATGAGATCCATTGCCCACCATTACCGAAAATTGGTTGATAGGTGTTGTTTTGAGATTTAAGTGACGTGCAATTTTGGGCTGCATGATATTGTGGGTGCTGCCCGTATCAACAAGAACCATGACTAGCAGACCTGTTATTGAACCTTTGAATTTGAGTGTTTGTGGGGAAAATTGGCCTGTTACTACTTGGGGGGAGAGTTAAAAGTAAGTATCAACTAAGTCTGGTTCATTATTAACTTCTGAGTATTCTGCCACATCTTGAAATTCAGACTGAATTTCCTCATCAGCCAGTAGGATAAAGAACCTGCTAGTTGTGCATTTGTGTCCGGTAAAAAATTTCTCATCACAATTAAAACAAAGACCTTGAGCACGTCGCTCTTGGAGTTGGGCTTGAGTTAACTTACGAATGGGGATCTTGGTTTGTTGGGATAAGGGCTGTTTAGGGGGGTTCAGATTGGCTGTAGGTGTGGGAGTAAGGGATTTGGGAGTTTGTGGGTTTGAAGTGAACGAGTTTTGTTTTTGGTAAGATGTTTAAAATGGTTTGGGAAACTTGGTTTTGGACTCTTTTAATTTAGATTCGATTAGTTTAGCAAGTCCTATGGCTTGGGAAATTGAGGTAGGTTTATGAATAGCTAACTCATTATGAATATCTTGCTGTAAACCCGAAATAAAACAATTTAATATGGCTTCTGCTGGCAGCCCCACAACCTTGTTACCAAGCTGTTCAAACTTAGTTTGGTATTCCATAACAGACCCACTTTGTTTTAATTTAAATAATTCTGCCTGATGGTTCTCATTCTCAAAAGTAGATGGGCCAAACCTTAATTCTAAATCCCTTGTGAAAGAACCCCAAGTAGTTAACAAGTGATTTTGATGCATCCATTTAAACCAACTTAATGCATCCCCTTTCATATAAAAGGAAACAAGAGACAAACGATTTTCCGGTGGCAAATTATAAAAGCTAAAATACTGATCCGCTTGGAAAAGCCATTCTAACGGGTTGGGCCCATCAAATAAGGAAAGTTCTAGCTTAGGGGATTGGATTGGGGGTAAAGTAGGAATGTGGTGGTGTTGTGGGTAAAATTCTATTTGTGGGAATGGTTGGGGAAAGGGCTGGGAGGGTATGAAGACAGTATGTGGGTGTATATAAGAGGGGTATGTGTTAAAAGGGGGTGGTGGGGGTGCTGACGTCATTATTTGGGGTGCTCACGTCACAACAACAGCAGGCTGGGGGGTAGAATGGACGTGGCTGGGTGATGACCTAAGGGGGGAGTGTGCTTGTCATACCCCAAAATTTTCCCATCCCATTCCTCTTATTCAAACTCATATCAAAGTACAATGCTCAAAGACACCCCCTCCTAAACAAGGGCTCAAGGAATTAGGGTTTTGATTTATCTGAAGAAAACCAATGAATCAAAGGCTCCAATGCATTTCATATGGCTTATGATGTTTCAAACTATCTCCATGACAAAATTCAGGTTTCAATTCCAAGGATTGACCACTCAATTGCTCAGAAAGTCAATAGTCGACTAGTTTGACCTAAA
This sequence comes from Vicia villosa, assembly GCF_029867415.1. Classification (NCBI taxonomy): domain Eukaryota; kingdom Viridiplantae; phylum Streptophyta; class Magnoliopsida; order Fabales; family Fabaceae; genus Vicia; species Vicia villosa. The sequence continues at coordinate 167,940,310 of NC_081180.1, forward strand.
AGTCAACTATGGTCAGAACACAGTCAAAACTCCTGATTTTTTGTCAACAACCTTATTTTGAAATATCATTCATCATTTGATCAAGGATTGATCATGACTGATCAAGAAAAGATCAGAAATCAACAAAACCAAAAGTTTCTAAATTAGGGTTTTCATAGGAGAAAGTCAACTGAACTTTGACCAGCCATAACTCCTACATGGAACATCAGAAATTTCCCATCCAAAGCTCATTGTAAAGGAAATTGGATTCTCTATAATTTTGTCTCTCACAAGTCAAGGCTAAAAATGCTTCATTTAAGAGATATGGACCAAAAGATTATAGGTCCTTTTTGAAAGTCAACCAAAAGCAGTTTTTTGTCAAAGCCAATATCATCAAAATAAAATCCTCAATTGGAAAAAAGCTTCCAAAGTGGCTTGTATAGGACATCTTGAGGTTTCCAAAAAGTCCTAGAACTCCTCCATACCTTACAAATTGAGGGAGATATGCCTTAACAAAGTTGGACAATTTTGAGAAGAAAAATGTGAAGTAAAAGGGTTCAAAATGAATTTCTTTGCAAAGAGGCCCAACTTTTTATGGCCCAAACTTGATCCTCAAGTTATCCAAGACTCCAAACTCAATTCCCACGAATTTTGGATTTTTATTTGATTTTATATGAATTTTTATCATTTAAAAGTGATAATTAATCATGGAAAATCAAATATTTGGCTAAGGATCTTATTCTAATCATAATTCAATCATCATTTAAGGCATATTACCAACATAATTTCGTGCTCTACAAGATTGATTGGAAGATATTAAGATTTGGCCAATTTCAGATGCTTTTACAAACAAATTTCCAATCAAATTTTTTCCATGGCAAATCAAAGATTCACTAAGATTTTCTCTAGTTTTATAACCCTAATTCATTGCATTATATATACATATTCATTCCAGACCCTAAGGTCGAATTTTTGCAGCCATAAGAACCTTACCCGAGTGCATTCAAGTGGAGAAAAAATTGAAATTCGTTTTGGAGTTAGAGATTGATTCAAAGAATTCTGAAGGCATAGACACGTTCCTTGAAGTTCCTTGATCGAGCCCAAAGCCTTTGCACACGCTAACAGGTTCTTGTTCATGAATGCATAGCCTATATTTACATGGTTCTTGATTTTTTCGATTTCATCAATTCATGCATAATTAATGTAATTTGATTGTATACATGTGCTTATCTTGGTGCTGTGATAGTTTCTGTTTGGTTTGATTGTTGTTTGAACGTACGTATAAAGATCTGCCATTGTTAGGGTTAAAGAACTCGAATTGGGATTTTTCTCGTTAGGCAAAATTAGGATTGATTGCAGGTATCATGACGATCGTGAGGTCTGGACGATCAGGATGAGGGGGTCGCGCCAAATTTATTCTGTGTGTGTAGCGTTTTTTGATTTGCAGGTAAAGCAGTTACGAACCAAAATCGTAGCAAAGTCTTAGCAAAATTTGCAGGCTTCACCCGCGAGGAAGATGACTGCGTGTCATCACGAGATTGGCCGGTTAAAAAATTAGACGGGCGCGCGCTTGATTTTGGTTCTTCTTGGATCCGGTGCTTATCACCCTCACGCATACGGTGTGACCTTGTGTTATCAGCCATCAGATCCTGCCACTTGGAGATCCAACGCATCACAGGACGCAGGCGCACCATGGTCATCATACGCTTGCCCACACTGAATCACTTACGCTAAGTGCCAATTTTATTTTTTATTTTTTATTGTATTAACTTAGTTTTCATTTTAATTATATTATATATTTGTTTTATTTAATTCCTTTTAAATATCCTTTTAAATAAAACCTTAATAAACTCTTTTTTCCTTTTCTTTCATAAAATTGTTTATTTTGACAATGTTTATTTTAAATTAAATAATTAATTTGGTTTAGTTATTAATAATATTTTTATTTGATTAAATGATTAAATTAATTGTTCAGACATTTAATTAGGTTAATTTTTTTATTAATTGATTAAAATACTGATTAGGGTTAGACAATTTAATCGAAAATTTATTTTGCCGATTTAATTAATTAGGTTGAAAACCAATAATTAATTAATTTGGTTTATTTTATTAACCATAGTTAACTTGTGCCCTAATTAGGGTTTGTGAGGTTTGTCGTTAGACCACTCATACACTAAAAATTTCTCTTCTTTGTGCAACTTTTCAGGGTTACCTCAAGATCCTCCAACTACGCACCCACACACCTTTTATGGTAACCCTTTTTGTTGCCTGTTGCCTGTTGCCTTGTTGCCTTTTCAGTGCAGAATAGTCAAGTCCCTCATATACGAGGACGCCTCAGCAAATGTTGCCCTCTGTTCATTCTCATCACAAAAGATCATAAGTCCCAATGATGCTGCCTTCGGTTCGGTTATATGATCTCGTCCCTCGAGGTTGCCTACAAATGATGTGATAGTCCCTTTGGATTGCTGAGGTGTCCTCTTTGGTTGCCTAAAAATTGACTATTCTTATCCTTCCCTTAGACTACCTACCTTCTTTATGGCAGGGACAGTCTTATGGCGAACGATAACTACGACGACCCTTCAACCTCCAAATAAAAGGACTTCCTACCCTCCTATGGTATGGATAGCCCTGAAAGGCTAAAATAACTCTTTTACAATGTTAAGGTAATTAGCTCCTAATTGCTTGCTCTGGTTTAAATCTTTTTCTACTCTTTTCTCAACAACCTTCAAAAAGCTACGCTTATTTACAAGCTAAAGTCTTATTTCATTTCTAAACTTTTGAAAACTAAAAGAGTTGAGCAATTAAGAGCCCATGGAAAACCATGGATGCAAAGGGTGCCTTACACCTTCCCTTTGTATAAATTACCCCCCGAACTCAAAATTTCTTTTAAAGGCTTTTCTGTTCTTTTAGCCTTTCTTTAGTTTGGATAAAATAAAAGTCGGTGGCGACTCTTGCTTACCGCGACATTTCAAAAAAGTCAGTTCACCGTATTTAGAACTGGCGACTCTGCTGGGGATTTTTCGAATAAAAGAGGGGTTACCTTAAAAGCTTAGGATTCATTTAAATGTTTTTAATTGTTTGATTTGTTTGCTTTATTCTTAAAGGTTGTTTTGGTTATTTTGTTGTGTGAAAGATCCTAACCCGGATCTGAGTACCTTAGGTAAATGGCATGAGATCAAGGAGACTGCACAGTGTATACTGATGTGGTTGATATGATGGCCATCGTTAGTGTGACACATTGGTTTGTCCTGGTGTTCCTTGGGATCCGACCTGAGGAAATGCTTGGCTGCCGCGTGGTGTCATTAAGCACTAATTTGCCCTTAGAACCCTAGTTGAACTTGACTTTGGCCTATTAGAAAGTAGCGAGATGGCTGGCTTTGGTTCCGACTGAAGTTGGTTGATACTCGAAGCTACACTCATATGGACTGGACTTTCAGGACCTTTTCGTTTGGCGATTCGATTGCCGAACTGAGATAAGCGCCTTCGAGAAAGGTCAATGATATGAGCTCCCTAGAACCCGATCTTTATATAGGAAAGGTTTGAACCAACCAAACTTTAGGGGGAGGGTATGCACCTCTAGACTACATGCAAGCCTAACCTTAAGGAAATTGTGTGACTTGTTTGTGTTTGTTATCTACCTGACATCATGACATCATAAGCATCATGACATATCATTCTACTAACCGTTTCGAGGACCAAGGAATTCATCTTTGTTCTATTTTGTAGGTCATGGAGACTAGAAACACCATTCGAGTTAACTTTGTGAAGATACCTTCCGAGCTGAAAGAGTTGGTTGGGGAAAAGGAACTCCATTCCTTTAGGGCCTTACCTCAGATGGGTGCGCACTCGTGCTCAACGCCTCATCATGCCTTATCCATATGTCCGACCTGTGATTGTGGAACCCGATTGCGAGGAAAAAGTTCCTCAAGTTATTGCTCATCCAGACATGCCAACTGACATCGAAGAGTTAAAGAGGTCTTAGATTCAACTAAAAGAAGAAAGAGACACTTTTGAAGCTCAATTTCGCGCTAAAGAGAAGAAAGTGATGGAGCTTACGAGGCAACTTCAAGACGAGCAGAAGGTCAACGCCTACATTGGTTCAAAGAGAAAGCGTCCATGGGAGACCTGAAGACCTTTTTTTTATCTTTATTTTATTTTATTCCTATTTTTATGCTTTCACTTTTGTAAAAGAGAATAATAAAACAAATTACAGTTTTTTCTTTAAGCATTATTAATAAAATTTCTTTCTTGTTTGGTTTAAACAAATGTGAATTCCAAGGTCCTTGAAAACATTGCGTATGCATAAACATACCATTCATAAATATTACATCACAGGTTTTATAAAGCAGATACCTCATCTTTCCGCGGTTTATTTCAGTGAGAAAATGGATCTTGAACAATCTGTCAAAAATCTCCAAGCTCAGAATGCTGAGTTCCAAGCTTTGATCTTGAATTTGTCCAAGGGGCAAGACGAGCTGAGGTCTCTCTTGACTAAGAAGAAGAAGGCTAAGAAACCGGTAGGTGCTCTCAATCTGGGAATAAGATTCAAAGGCCCTCTAAAAAAGGCGAAAGAAGCTGAAATTCCCAAAGATGAGGAAGAAAAAGATGATGATGCTAGTATCAAGACCAACGTCGGAAGCAATGTAGGTTCTGCTAATCAAGATGATAATGAGGAAGACTATTTCCATGAAGAAGACTATCCTGATGAGAGGTACATGCTACTAGAGGAACAGTTGAGAAATATGGAAATTCAGAAGGTACCTGGGCTGGATTTTGAGGAGCTGGGGCTCATTCCTGGAGTCATCATTCCTCCAAAGTTCAAGACTCCAACCTTTGCTAAATATGATGGAGTATCTTTCCCCAAGATGCATCTGATATCGTATGTGAGGAAGATCCAACCTCATACTGAAAACAAGAGACTGTGGATTCATTTCTTCCAAGAGAGTCTGTTTGGGACTCAACTGGAATGGTACTATCAACTGGAGAGTGCTAGTATTCGCACCTGGGAGGACATGGCTACTGCCTTCTACAAGCAATATCAATACAACGCTGACCTTGCACCAACTCGCATGCAATTACAAAGCATGTCTATGGGTCCTAAGGAAAGTTTCAAGGAGTATGCTCAAAAGTGGAGGGATCTAGCTGGAAGAGTTCAACCTTCCTTGATCGGTAGAGAATTGGTGGACATGTTCATGGGTACACTAACTGGGCCGTTCTATAGTCACTTGCTGGGTAGTTCCTCATCTGGTTTCACTGATCTCATATTGACTGGAGAACGTGTTGAGAGTGGTATTCGAAGTGGGAAGAATCAAGTAGACGCATCCTCTGGTACTGCAAAGAAGCCATACCATGGAAGAAATGAGTCTAATGTTGTTCATAGTCAGAGGGGCCGTAATAAGAATGATCAGAATCAGTCTGTTGGAGCCGTTCTAATATCTACACCAACACCTCAACAAACCCCTAGACAAGGGTATCAACGTAGGTCAGACGCACCTAGAAGGCAATTCACTAAGATCAACATGCCTTTATCTCAAGCTTTGCAACATCTGTTAAAGGCCAACTTGATCACTATAAGAGATCCTCCGAAGAATGTCACTCCTACATCTCCAAACTATGATCCTAATGCAAAATGTGTGTACCACTCCAATTGTCCTGGACACCATGCTGATAACTGCTGGGCACTGAAAAATAAGATTCAAGACATGATAGATGCTGGTGAAATCGAGTTTGAACCTCCAGAAACTCCAAATGTTATTACAGCCCCTATGCCAAAACATGACAAAACCGTTAATGCTATCATGGACACGGTCCATGTCTATGATGTGAGAGATCTTTCAACTCTACTCCTGGATATCAAGAGAAAGCTCCTGCAAGCCGGTTTATTTCCAGGGTGCGACCTAGGTTGTTATTATTGTGCATCCCAACCCAATGGTTGTGAGAACCTGAAAAGAGGAATTCAAGGCTGGATGGATCGTCGCACTATCAGGTTCGAAAATATTCCTTCTAAAGAGAATTTGTGCGAAGGTTTCTCCCGTGGCTTGAAGATTGAAGACGTATCAGTAAATTCTAAAGTTCCACTGAAGATCCCAACTAAGGCTCCATTCAAGATTTCTGCTGAACCCCGTGTGGCTCCGGTGATCATCACTAAGCCTGGTCCAATTCAATATTCTTCTGATAAGGTTATCCCTTGGAACTATGGTGCTGAGGTCTATATTCAGGGGGTTAAGCAAGAGCTTGTATCTGACAAGGTTGTTGAATATGTTAATCCTGATGTGGGTATGTAATACGGTGAACTGACTTTATTTGAAATGTTGCAGATAGCAAGAGTCGCCACCGACTTTTATTTTATCCAAATTAACAGAAAGGCAAAAAGAACAGAAAAAACCTTTTAAAGAAAACGGGTTCGGGGGGTAATTTATGCAAAGGGAAGGTGTAAGGCACCCTTTGCATCCATGGTTTTCCATGGGCTCTTAATTGCTTTGCTCTTTGTTTTCAGAAATGTAGAAGAAAAAAGATGTGGACTTTAGCTCGTAAATGAGCGTAGCCTTTTTGAAGGATTATGAGAAAGAATATGAAAAAGGTTTTAGAGCAAGGCAAAGCAATTAGGGGCAATTACCTTATAGTTTGAAAAGGAGGTTCTTTTAGCCTTTCAGGGTGAAAGGGTCTATCCTAGTCATAAGAGGGCAGGAAGCCTTTCATTTGGAGGTTGAAGGGTCATCGCATTGTCGTTCGCCACAAGACTGACCCATGCCATAGAGGGGCAGGTAGTCTAAGGGAAGGACCAGAATAGCCTTTTTCGTAGGCAGCCAGAGGATACCTCAGCCTTTCGTAGGCAACTTCCGAGGGTCGAGGTCATATCAGTGTATCGAAGGCAGCATCATTAGGGTCGTATGACCTTTATTTATCGAGGCAGCATGGCTGAGGTATCCTCATATTCGAGGGACATGGCTATTCTGCAAAAAACACAAGGCAACAGGCAACAAGGCAACAGGCAACAGAGAGGTTACCCCAAAAGTGTGCGTGGGTGCAACAATCACATGATTAAGTTCAGTTATTTATCTTGTAATTAATTATTCTAATTCAATTCAAGACTTGCACTCCCTAGAATTACTAACCACGCAACAAATATTAACAGTAACAATGGGGAAGGGAAATTGTAACCAGCGGAGGAGAAGGGAATTGAAACCAGCGGGATATAATTAAAAGCAGAAGATATAATATAGTTTAGGGTTTAGGGTTACCGATACTCGTAGCTTTGGCAATTGAAAACCCTGAAGATTGGAAAAGGAAGAACAAAAAAAAATGGGTGAATGCATTATCGGTTCGGAGACAAACCTTGCTAACCCTAAAAATAAAAGGATAAAGAAATTCAAAATAAAATATATATAAACAAAGGCACTTAGCTCTGATTTGATCTGATATGGTTGGCGGTCGGAAGAAACCTCGGGGTTAACCCTGAAAAATGGCAAAGGCAGAAAGGCTGAAAAGTAGGCAAGATTTATTTGGAGGCAAACCCTAATTTAAAGGAAACAAAATACTTTTCAAAAGAAATAGAATACTTAGCTTCGTTTTTGACGTGGCGCGCAGTCGGAAGGCTTCAGAAAAGTCAACCCTGAAAAAGGAATGCACAAAAAACATTTCTCAGTGTAGGCATGATCTTCGCAAACCCTGATCAGGGTATAAGTTAGTCATGGTTAATAGAATAAAAAATAAATTAATTGACAAACCCTGATCAGGATATAAGTTAGTCATGGTTAATAGAATAAAAAATAAATTAATTGGCAAACCCTGATCAGGATATAAGTTAATCATGGTTAATAGAATAAAAAATAAATTAATTGTTGGTTTTTAACCCAATTAATTAAATCGGAGGAAAATAAATTTTCGATTCATTCGCCTAACCCTAATAAGTGTTTTTTCTTTTTTTGAAAATTAATTAATAATTAATTACACAATTAAACCAATAAATTAACTTAATTATTTAAATCAAATAAGAATTATTATTAATAATTAAATTAAATTAATTTTGTAATCATAAAATAAATATTACTAAAAATAAGGTTATTTATTTACAAGATAAAAAGTTTTTAAATTAAAAAGAAAATAAATAAAGAAAAAACAAGAATTAGAATAAAAACTAAAAAAAAAGAAAAGAAAACTTAGCTAATTATCATATGTGGATGGCTTGAGAAGGATTATGGTGGACTTGCATCGTATGGTGCGTGGGATGAGTTTGGAAGCTGATCCGACGATGCATGATTGAAGGCCCATGGTACATGTGAGGGGACTGGCTACACTGGATCCCTGAGAGGTGAATCCTGAAAATTTAAGCAAAATAATATGCAAGAGGCAAGGATCGAACCCTTGCCCTTGCAGTGACCAACACGTGCGCTTCTCCACTATGCCATGGCCTGCTGTCTGTTTAAATGACACCCTGCAAACAATATATTGAAAACAAACGCGTAACCAGAATTTTAAAAGGGTGCAACGCGCGCCCAGATGAGTCTTCTTCTTCGTGAGGCAAAACAACAGACATATGGCAACGGTTTTTTCTGTTGCTAAAGCCCAGCAAACACAAAATATGCTGTACGTATCGAATAAATCTCATATACCGACCTGAAACGATTAGAAACTAGCCCCTGAGTCGGATAGCACCATGAATTTGGACTAATTTGGTCTGTAATACGAAATTCCCAAATAGAAGCATCTATGACCTAACAATGGTGAAACACCTAAGATGCATAGAAGCTTCAATTAAATGATCCAAACACACTTCAAACATGATTATGAACATGAATAAACAACCAATTTATGTAAATAACGCATGAATTTTCGAAATCGAAGTTTGTAAAAGTATGGCCAAACCGTGAGAATTCGGACACGATTCCGGATCTTCCACACGTTGAAGATGATTGGAAGAGTTTCCTGAGCCTCCAGTGACCGTTTCTGAACCTTCAAAACCTCTGAACGTCCCTTCAATTCCAAAAAACGATTTTTATTTTTTCTTTGAATTTGTTGAAGCTTCGGTTAATCCTTGGGCTGCAATCCTTGTCCGAAAATCCCCCTTTGCTTTGTATGTTTTCAGTACTTATAAGGGTTGAATCTAGGTTAACAAACTTGGACAAAATCAATCATTGAGAGGTTAAATCTTTGATTGAATATTTGATTCAATTTGTCTTAAGAACTTCCCTTTTTGGCTTACCTCTCTCCAATCCTTTTTTCCACGATTTTGGTATGATTCAGATTTTTTGTGGAATGAGATATTTGAGGAGAAAATAAATCAAAACTAATCTTCTACTATTTTTACTATTTATTTAATTTATATTGAATTTTAAATGATTAAATTCCAAAATAAAATAAATAATAATAATAAAAATAAATAAAAAGGATTTTGGATCGTAGATGAGATTAAGATGAAGTTTGGGTCATAAACAATTAGGCCCATTTGCAAAAAAAATCAAATTTGGCCCTTATTTGCTTCACACACCTCACTCGAAATTCATCAATTTCGACAAGACACATCTCCCTCAATTTTTGAGGTATGGAGGGGTTATAGGACTTTTTAGGAACCTTAGAGAGTCCTCTAACCAGTGTCTTTGGTCTCATATCAAAAATAATTTTCCATGTTCCTTGTGTGTCTTTGAGCACTTGAAAGTCAGATGGATTGAAATATGAATAAATATGTTGGGCAAATTTTGGGGTATGACAGGGTAACATTGCTGGAACTAGTAAAGTGACAAGAAGCGGAAGAGTGTTTTCTCTAGAAATCTCTCCGAACAATGCTGCACCTGCTGGTACCCCTACTCCTAATCAAAATGCTAAATACCGAGGTAAAGGACCGTTGCATGGACCCATCCAGACACCAGTTGAGACTGTTACTGAAAATCCATCTCCTGAAGAAGCAAATGAGTTCTTGAAGATCATCCGCAAGAGTGATTATGACATTGTTGAACAGATGGGGCATACTCCCTCCAAGATCTCCATGCTGTTACTCCTAAGTTGCTCCAAGACTCACGCCAAAGCTATGATGAAGTTTCTAGAGGCTGCCCATGTGCCACAAGAGATTTCTGTCACTCAACTAGAGAATTGTATTGCAAATCTGACAACAGACAATTACCTGGGGTTTTCTGATGCTGATTTGAGTCCCAGTGGAAAGAATCATAACAAGGCGCTGCACATTTCCATTGAATGTGGGGGCACCACTCTGGCCCACGTACTAGTTGACAATGGTTCATCTCTGAATGTGCTGCCTAAGATGGTATTGGACAAACTCAACCCTGAAGGAATCGTGCTGAAATTCAGTGATGTGATAGTGAAAGCTTTCGACGGTTCAATGAGTACGGTATATGGTGAAGTGGAACTCCCAATCAGAGTAGGTTCTCAGACTTTCAACACTGTGTTCTATGTAATGGACATTCATCCCGCTTATTCTTGTCTACTTGGATGCCCTTGGATACATGGGGCAAATGCTGTGACTTCAACTCTGCATCAAAAACTGAAATACCCAGTGAAAGGCAAAATTGTCACTGTGTATGGTGAAGAAGAATACATGGTAAGCTTTATAGACGAAACCAAGTACGTTCAGTTTACTGGAGAAGCCTTCGAATCTCCCCGACAGGCGTTTGAATTGGTCCCTCAAGTGGCTCCTGAGGCTAAACCTGCCTATACTGCCCCTAAAGTCACCAAAATTCCTCCTACAATGGCTTCTCTAAAAGATGCTAGGGCTGTGGTTGAAGAAGGTGGTTGTACTATCTGGGGGCAACTCCCTGATATTCCCTACAAATCCAACAAATGGGGTTTAGGCTGCACTGCTAAAGATCAGAATGGAGAACAACACTTTCTCCCAGAAGGTTTGAAGTATCGTTTCATCAGCAAAGGGGTCAATGCCGTAGGAGAAGATGAAGATGATTGCAACCTGGACAAGTGGATCTTTCCTACACCTGACAAAGGGCTGGATAACTGGAAGACTGAAGACATTGTTTCTATCTCCTATAGTCAGGAGTAATTGCCATTTCTAGTTTTGTTTTGCTTTTATGTTTCCCAGTTTTATTTTTTGTACTTCAATAAACAATAAAATTTAAAGTCGTGTGTCTTGCCCGGGGCACAACGGTCCATTTGTTAGGGCTTGTCATTTCATAAGCATATTTTCATTCAATAAAAGCATTGGACGTTTCGTATTCAAAATTGTATGTTCGCTTTTATTTTCTTTACTTTTCTATAGCTATGTGTTCTTACACACACCCGCATAATGCACTGCAGATTACTAGAGCAAGAAGAAAAGACTATACAGCCGCATGAAGAGCCAATTGAGGTCGTGAATATAGGTACTGACGAAGAAAAGAAAGATATCAAGATATGGGCCGAACTAGAGGATGTTGTCAAACAGAGATTAATTCATATGTTAGGAGACAATGTTGAGATATTTGCTTGGTCCTACGAAGATATGCCTGGGCTCGATACTGATATTGTGGTTCACCGTCTACCTATCAAAGAAAACAGTCCTGCGGTTAAACAGAAGTTACGAAGAAGCAGACCTGACATGGCTCAGAAGATCAAAGAAGAGGTTGAGAAACAGTTCAATGCCGGTTTCCTGAAAGTTGTGAGTTATCCACCATGGATCGCCAATATAGTACCGGTACCTAAGAAAGACGAAAAGTCAGAATGTGTGTAGACTATAGAGAAAGAAGTTAGAGGATTCTTGGAACGTTTGAACTACATTGCCAGGTTCATTTCCCATCTGACCGCTACTTGTGAGCCGATCTTCAAGTTACTGAGGAAAGAACAAGAAGTGAAATGGAATGACCAATGCCAAGAAGCTTTTGACAAGATCAAGAAGTAACTTCAAGAACCTCCGATTATGATACCACCTGTTGAAGGAAGACCTCTAATTATGTACTTAACAGTGTTGGAGAACTCAATGGGGTGTGTACTGGGGAAACATGACGAGTCTGGTCGAAAAGAGCATGCAATATACTACCTTAGCAAAAAGTTTACCGACTGTGAAACAAGATACTCACTACTCGAGAAAACTTGTTGTGCTTTGGCATGGGCTGCTCGCCGACTGAGACAGTCTATGTTAAACCATACCACTTTGTTGATCTCTAGAATGGATCCTATCAAGTATGTATTTGAGAAACCCGCTCTCTCTGGACGAATAGCAAGATGGCAAATGATACTAACAGAATACGACATTCAGTATACAACACAGAAAGCAATCAAAGGAAGCGTGTTGGCAGATCACTTGGCCCAACAAGCTGTAGACGATTATCAATCCATGAACCAGATGAAGATGTTATGCTTGCTACTGATTACGAACAACCTGGTCCGGATGAAGGACGTGAACCAGGATCTCGATGGACCATGGTTTTTGACGGAGCTTCGAACGCACTTGGTAATGGTATTGGCGCTGTGATTATCTCTCCAGCAGGTGGACACACTCCATTTACAGCAAGACTGTGTTTCGATTGTACCAACAATATGGCTGAGTATGAAGCGTGTATCTTAGGTCTCAGAGCTGCTATCGACTTGAGAATCAAGTTCTTGGAAGTGTATGGGGATTCAGCCCTAGTAATTAGTCAGATCAAAGGAGAATGGGACACGAAGCATCCTAATGTCATGCATTACAAGGATATGGTGTTATCTTTGATTCCTCACTTCGAAGAAATTACTTTTGAGCATATTCCTCGAGAAGAGAATCAATTGGCAGATGCCCTAGCTACTATGTCATCCATGTTCAAAGTCAGATGGGACAACGAGGCTCCTATAGTTATTATTGAAAGACATGACGAACCAGCATACTGTTACGAGGTAGTTACTGACGAAGTTGAAGAAAAGCCATGGTTTTATGAAGTAAAAAGATATCTCGAAGCTCAGGAATACCCTTATACAAATGTTGCCTTGTTGCCTGTTGCCTTTTCAGTGCAGAATAGTCAAGTCCCTCGGATACGAGGACGCCTCAGCAAATGTTGCCCTCAGTTCATTCTCATCACAAAAGATCATAAGTCCCAATGATGCTGCCTTTGGTTCGGTTATATGATCTCGTCCCTCGAGGTTGCCTACAAATGATGTGATAGTCCCTTTGGATTGCTGAGGTGTCCTCTTTGATTGCCTAAAAATTGACTATTCTTATCCTTCCCTTAGACTACCTACCCTCTTTATGGCAGGGACAGTCTTATGGCGAACGATAACTACGACGACCCTTTAACCTCCAAATAAAAGGACTTCCTACCCTCCTATGGTATGGATAGCCCTGAAAGGCTAAAAGAACTCTTTTACAGTGTTAAGGTAATTAGCTCCTAATTGCTTGCTCTAGTTTAAATCTTTTTCTACTCTTTTCTCAACAACCTTCAAAAAGCTACGCTTATTTACAAGCTAAAGTCTTATTTCATTTCTAAACTTTTGAAAACTAAAAGAGCTGAGCAATTAAGAGCCCATGGAAAACCATAGATGCAAAGGGTGTCTTACACCTTCCCTTTGTATAAATTACCCCCCGAACTCAAAATTTCTTTTAAAGGTTTTTCTGTTCTTTTAGCCTTTCTTTAATTTGGATAAAATAAAAGTCGGTGGCGACTCTTGCTTACCGCGACATTTCAAAAAAGTCAGTTCACCGTATTACAGTGCTGGTGTGAGAGTAAGTGTGAATGGGGGAGAACCAAATGAAATGGTGGAGGAATTTTGTGCAGTACCTGAAGTGGATGCAGGGTGTGCAGCAGCGGAAGTCACTCTAGGTTGTTTGTCCCCTTGCAGTCCTGCCCTTTGAATGGCAGCCATGATAGCTTCAAATTTTGAATCTTCATCCTCTTTTTCATAATTCAGCCTTGTATGAATCTCCCCTACTTGCTGAGCTATAAATGCTGAAATTTGAGCAAATCTCACCTCTATTTGTTCTTGAGTTTCCGCCATAGCATTGTTAAGGTGTAATGTAGAAATTTGGATAGCTTCCTCCAAAATCTCTTTGGAAGAAGGGTTTGGAGGTTTATGTGGAGCCATGAAAGGATTGAGAAGGATCAATGAAAGCACCAATGATAGATAAATGTAGGAAACCCTAGATTTAAGAGTACATTAAAAGACAATAAAATAAACAACTTTTCCTCTTAATTTCATAATGGAGGCTGCATACAATTTTATAGTAGGGTTTCTACCTCTAAATGGGCCATGGGCCAAAAGGTACAAATAACTAAAACAACAATGAAATAAAATACTACTAATTGCACCTCCTTAATTTAATATAAAATCCTTTAGCAAAGTGGATTGTTTCTTAATTGTTTTGGGCCTTGAATTCTTCATATCACATTCGGTCCACATTTTTCACTATTAGATGTCTTGTAGTTGAGTCATTTGATCCACTTTTTTTTCCGGATGTCTTCATCCTGAGTCATTCGGTATGTAATTTTTTTCTTCAACTTTTTTCTATAACTATGTTAATTTTTTACCAGTGCTGTGTACGCGAAGATAGGGTCATTGAGTGTTCATTGAGTGTTCACATATCCGAAAAGAAGATTTCTAAGCTCAATAAGCGAGAGATTCATAACAAGATGAGTAAGGTGCAAGTGAGCAACATCATCATTTTTCTGGACGGTCATACGACACGTCACTTCTGGTATGGTACGAGAATCATGTTGCTCACCGATTATGGCATGGAGATGCAAATAATTCTTTTTTGTTTGATTAAATAATTTTTAATTTTAATTATTATTTATATTTCATAATGTATAATTTAAATTATTTTCATGAATGAGGTCCGAAGAAAAAATTAAAGGTTGCAGCACATGAGAGTAAATTGTTACAATAGGTTCCACTGGGGTCAAGTTGATGTGCATAAGGTATATCCTTATGCAAGGTGCATAAGTCTCGTACGAGTAATATTTAAATTGTTCCGAGTAAAATTTTAGTTAGAAACGAGTAATAATATCATAATCCATGAATAATATATGCATTATTTGTACACATATATTAATTATGAGTAATTATTAATTGTGAGTAATGAGTACACTATTCTGAGTAATATTTACACCATTTTGAGTAATATCGAATTTTAACTATTTTGAGTAATATATTCATTGTTCTGAGTAATATTTATACTATTTTGAGTAATCTGTATATTATTTTGAATAATAAATATAATACTTTGAGTAATATAAACAATATTTAAGTATTTATGCACCGTGTATAAGGATATATCTTATGCACATTAACACATCCCGTTCCACTGTATCTCTCACCTGTGAGTCAATGTTGGTTGGATAATTATGGTCTATATTCACTAAAAAGAGTCAATTTGAAAAAGATTGATTTCAATCTTATATCATCATTTGTGGAGATGTGGCATCTGAAGAAATCGTCATTTCTTATGCCATTTGATGAAATGATGATTACTCTAAACGATGTTTCATGTCTATTTCACCTTTAATTTTTACAATTCCTCCATTGGGTATCAATGAAGAAGTTGTTGTTACTTTTGTCGTTGAGTTATTGAGGTGATTATAGAAGATGCCACACTAGAGACTCATACTTGTAACCAAGGGGTTCCACATTACAGTCTATATTGGTTGCATACTCTATTTGAGAGGCATTAAGGTTCTGCGAAACCTTAATGTTGTTGTTGGTCGGGTGCACTATTTTTGCAGGCAAGAGTTTTACTCTTTTAGAGGCAAAATATCTAGAACAATTTAGGAACATATCTACATGTGGTAGATATAGCTGGGTTGTAACTCTGTTGGTCACCATGTACATATTTTTAGGAGATGGATCTATGTTTACTTGTAATTAGCCTGACACATGCGCCACTCGTATACAAATATTTATTAATTTTTGTATTTAATAATCTTTATTTAATTTTTTTATTCATTACTTATTTTTAATAATGATAATATTAATATTAAAATAGTGTCGGATTCACGAGTATTTTTCAAGTGTTGGTAAGATAGTAGAGAGCTGAATTTCAAGTAGCAATGTTGGACTTCCTCGAGTTATGAGATGAGTATATAAGCAAGGGACATAAAAGGTTGATGAGCTCAGGAGTATGTTGGATAAGTTGAAACCTTATGATGTCATATGAAACTTATTCGAGATTCAGAAACAAGTTTAGCCATTTGATAAGATATCTTTGTATAGGGGTTGTCTTCAATGGCGTGTCACGTTTGTCCCATACTTACCTGACATATGCATATATTAATTTGATTTTAGACGATATATAACACCTCCACCTCCCAATTATAACACACATGATGTTGATATTGAGTGGACTGGGTACCATTCTAACGTTCACGAGGTGGTTGGTCATCTGATGACGATTAGTACCACCTCTCAGGATGCATAGTGAGTAATGCATGTTCCTGACAATGATGTTGGACCGTTAGATATGTGGTTCTTAGTGATTGTAGGCTCACTTGAACCTCATATACAACAAGTAAATGTTGATGAGGGCGGCCCCAAGTTTAGATACTAATTTAGAGTATTAAACTTAGCTCTGGGAGGACCATTAGATTATTTGACTTATGTATTATTATTTTGAGACTTGTGCATTATTAATTTGATAGTTATTTGGGACATTAATTTTTGAGACTTATGTATCAAGTCACTAAAATCTAATATAATATAATATAATGGTAATAGCATCTAACAAAATGTAACATACATAAATAACATCAATAAAACTATATTAGGCTAACAATATTTGGCATTACATGCAAAAGTTGTTGCAAATGCTGTAATCGTCTAGAAAATCCTAAAATCTAAGACGTTGCTCCTGGGGAAATAAATTTCTTCCAATCCAATGTGATTTCAGTTAAAGAAAGCCCTTGCTTAATTTTTACCTCAACTAGATTTCTTCAAATATCCTCTCATTTCTTGTAAGTGTTATCTAAATAGCTTCTCATAGAGACTTTGTCTAATAGTACATAAAAAAACTTGGATGTTGATTCCGATATACTCAACCCTCAAGAACTCTCCAGCAATGCGTCTCGAATCATCTCTTTATACTGATCCACACAAATCCCATAGAAAGGACTAGTGCGTGCATGCTCAATTTCATAGAAACTATTATTAAAAGAAGTTATAATGTTGCCCAATTGTAACTTCAAGTTGTTATTCATACCTTCCTAACATTTGCACCAGTCACCTTTATTATTCTCCAACATTTACTTTAATTTCTAATGAGTCAACTCAATCCTAAAATGAAATAAAAAAATCAAATGAGCAGACTCAATCCTAAAATATAAAACATCAAAGTAATACTAACTTTAAATAGTAATAATCAATACCTATTAGACGTGACGTTGCATAAGTGCATCACTCGATTGATCCATGCTCCAACAAATCAATGCCTATGACGAGTCAACCATGATTCTTTCACATAATAAATGAATTGACTACAATCAACACAAACTTTTTCAAGTTATGGAAATTGTTGATGATACTCCACCTTATTACTGTCCCAAACAAGATCAATCTATAGTGCGTCTATCGCCTATTGCATATCATGCGTAACATATTGCTTGAATATATTTTGTTGATGTGAAATTTACAAAGAAAAATTATTTATCCTTAGAAACACAACTTCAATTGCTTTCATCATTGCAAGATCTTTATCAGTCAATATCATTAGTGGATATAAACCTTCCTTCCTAAACAATTGTTTCGACTTATCTAGTATTCAACAAAAAATCTTCGTCTGCTCATATCCCATATAGGAAAATGCTACAGAAAATATTAACTCGGTTGACGCCATACCAATAATTTCAAAAATAAGTTGTCTATATTTGTTTGTCTTGTTCGTGTTGTCCATAATCAACACAATACAAAAAATATTCACCAAGTTAAGTGAATTTAGGTGGGACAAAAAATATTTCTCATGATATCTGAGTCATATTTTTCTACTTTAGAAAACATAATATGCATCTTCTATCAGCTTGAACAAATCACAATCTCAGTTCTAGGACCTATGATTCTTTTTGTAACTTACTCTTATGTTTATATATTTTCATGATCCGAGTTACATTCTCAGGATCTCGCTCTTGCAAGAACAAACATATATGTCTGGGTGGAACATGACACTTTGTCAAATCAACCAAATGTTTTCACTCATTTGTACTTAGACAACTAAAAAAGCACGATCTTCAAATCTATCAGTTAAATCGTGGTTGGGAATTCCACATTTTAAATTAATCTTCCATTTTGAACTATCGTTAGACAATTTTGATCTAGTTTTGAATGGGCAACCATATTTTTTTAGTAGCACTTTGTGTTGAACTACGACGTTCCTTGTATTTTCCACCTTTATCACAACTAAATATTAATTTGTTGTTTCTCCCTTTCTTTCCTGTTTTGATATCTGAACAAGTAATGATGACATTCACTTTGTGTCTGATCCCAACCTCCTTAATCCACCTTATTACCTCTTTTCGTGTATCAAATTATTGTGTAGTTGAGATTCATCAATGGTATCTATACATATTTGTTTTTTTTTATCGGATATATGTAAAAGAATCTCGATATATGTGAAACATAAGAAAAATAAAAATGCACACCAGATTACTCATAGGTAATAATCTAATGAACAAAATTGAAATAAACCATAATACTTATCACTAAGTTATCTAACGATAGCCATTAATATATGATAACATTGTTGTAAGTTATTGAAGGATAGAAAAACACTTAGAAAGGGGGGGGGTTTGAATAAGTGTAGCTTTAAAACTTGTAAGATAAAAACTATTTGCACAATGATTTTTATCCTGGTTCGTTGTTAACTAAACTACTCCAGTCCACCCCCTTGGAGTGATTTACCTCACCTGAGGATTTAATCCACTAATCACACTTGATTACAATGGTTTTCCACTTAGAAACACTCTAAGTCTTCTAGAGTATCCTGATCACAACCTGATCACTCTAGGAACAAACTGCTTAGACAACTTCTAAGACTTGCTAGAGTATACTGATCAACAACCTGATCACTCTAGAACTTACAACTTAATGTAAACAAATTCTTTTAAGAGTTACAATGCTTCTTATAAAGCTATTATCAAAACTGTGATTTTCTCTTAAGTTTAAGCTTAAATCTCACTAAGATATTACAACAACAATGTAGTGAGCTTGATGATGAAGTTTGAGAGCTTTTGATTTGAGCAGCGTTTCTGCAAGTTGGTTCAGAGTTTGTAATTCGTTTTTCTTTGCTTCTCATCAGAACTTCATATTTATAGGCGTTTGAGAAGATGACCGTTGGGAGCATTTAATGCTTTGCGTAATCCGTACAGCATTGTGTTATACCCCAAAATTTTCCCGCATCTTTTTTTCAAGAAAACTTCAATCTAAAAATTAAGAGTTTCATATAATCTTGGATTTTCATATCCTGATTTATGAATACTTGGTTTTTAGAATTTTTCTTATACGGTATTTTGGCTCGCTGTTGAATTTATTCTTACGCAAACGCCAATTACTGTTTATTACTTCACACACGCTATTTATTTGAGATTCATTTACAGATAAATAGTACTGACGCAATTGGTACAGAGTTAAATCTTTTGCAGGCGCATAGTCCGGGGATTCAGACTGTACTGGTAACAAGTAAATTATTATTAATTTTTTGTTTCCCACTAATTTTTGTACTATATTCCATTATTTTCAAAATCTCTTTTCAAATCTCTTCTTTCAAAATCAAATCCTAACTTTATTCTATACATCTCTCTTTTTTCCAACACTATCATACACTTTCTTTCAAATCTCACTTCCACTCAAATTTACCTTTTGTACGGAATCACTTCATTCCCCAACGTCTCTATCCTTCTTTTCATTCTATAAATACCTCTCATTTTTTTTCCATAAAATCTCACATCAAATTCTAACTCATCTCTCAAATTTCTACTTCATATTCATTCTCTCTTCTTCCCCCGGCAAAAATGGCGAAGCGGATAGAGACGTGTTTTCTTATGATCATCACTGTCGTGGTGGTAATCATGTCTTTCTTCTGTCTGCATAGCCCTGAAAAATGTGGACCTGGGATGTTGACACTCCCAATCATCTACATGTTACTGTTTGTAGCATGGGTTATTAATCGTCATTCCTAAAGTTTGCTGTATCTCTTATTTCTTAATGTACCGTTTACTCGTTGTACTGTTCATTGTAGTATGTAATATTTGTACTGTCAGTATTAAATGTCGTACTATTTGTCGTACTGTTTCTTAATTATCCAGATAATGTTTTGTGTGTTTTCTGTCGGTTAAATATTTATTTTTCTGTGCGTTAAATGATTTTCAGGGTCATTATTGGTAATTTTGCTCGCATACAGTATTTATTATTTATTTACTATGTCTGTGTTTTACTAACCACTCATGTAAATAAATTTTCATCATTAAACAAAAACAAAACAAAAAAACAAAACAAAAACAACAAAAAATATTAACTTTGACTGTTGAATTTTCACTCTAAACAGTCAGTTGACAGTCAAACCGCTGACAGTGCAATTCTCCGTGTTTTGTACCCTCAATCAAATCAAACTTTTGCATTTCAAAATTCCAAGATTTTTGTCCTAGAAGTCTTCTGAATATCACATGATTATCAGAGACTCAGCACTGCACAAAAATCAGGTACGCTTAACTGTCTCCTACACAAACAGTCCCTAACTAGGGTTTCTTGTTTTTTTTTTCCAGGAGAACAAGTTTTTGAGACCTCAAATGGATTTCATGGACCTCCATATATCTCAAAGTACCATCATACATATTTTCAAACTTCAATTCGCTCAGACGCACAGTCAGCAGCTCAAACAGTCAACAGACGACCCGTTTGACCAAAAAGTCAACAGACAGTCAAAAATGATTTTTTTTGTCAAAGTCCATATTTTGTCAAAGGATTCATCATTTGATCATTGGTTGATCATAATTCATCAAGGAAAGATCAAAAATCAACAAAACCCTAAGTTTCAAAATTAGGGTTTTCTCCTAAAAAGTCAACTGAACTTTGACTGGTCATAACTCTCTCATCCTTCATTAAAAAAATTCAAACCAAAGCTCATTTTGAAGGAAATTAAATTATCTTTCAAATGCAATTGGTCCCATGGTCATTTGATTCACCATTTGAAAAATATGGACAAAGACATTACAGGTCATTTTCAAAGTCAACAAAAAGTCACTTTTTTCAAAAGGATACACAAGGAGCATGGAAAATCATTTTGATATGAGACAAAATACATTGGTTAAAGGACTCTTTAAGGTTTCCAAAAAGTGCAAGAACTCCTTCATATGATAAAAATTGAGGGATTTACACCTTGTTGAAGTTGGCTAAATTTTGGAAAAATGCATGAACTCAACATTGATCAAAAATGTTTTTTTTCCAAATGAGACTCAATTTCCATGATCTAAACATGTTTCCCATGATGTAAAGGGCCTCCCACGACCAAGACAAAGCCCATAGCATTTTTGTTTCTTTTTTTGATTTAATTTTATCCCATTTAAGATTAAATTAAAAAAGGAAAATGGAAGGATAATGTGTAGCTTGAATCTTAAGCATGAGTCATCAAAGGTAGCTTATCTTCTGCAGCAAAAGGAAGTACAAAGCAAGAGAAGTAAAGGAGAGCAAGCTTTGGTCAAAGTTTCAAAGATTTTTAATATTTAAAAATCAAAGTTTCAACAAAGCTCATCAATGCTTCTTAGCTTCAATTTTAAGCACATCCTAGCTTATAAATGAAGCAGCATACTCCACAAAGAGAACACACACGAAAAGATAGCAAAGGCATAGCAAAGAAACCACAAAATTCTCACAAAATATCAAACACTTTGTAATTTTCGTTTTGCAACTTCTAGCTTACTTCAATAAAAAATAATCATTCAAATCATCCTTTGGGGTCACATAGAGTAAGATTGATGCACTAAACAAGTCCCACAATACTTTAAATACGTGTATCATCATCTTCATGTTCATAACTTCATAACTTTCGTTTTCCAAATTTTCACGTGTAATAACTTAATCTAATCTTTGATTTGAGTTCCTGACATCATTTGGAGTAGATCCAATGTAGCTCATGCAAGGTTTCACTCCTCTAACACCTTCCACCATTGTTGGTTGTCCAAACTTGAGAAGCTTCGAGTTGCATCTTCCAGGAACTTTTAGCAAAAACTAATGCCACTAATGAACTCAGAGGGTCTTAATTAGGCTATCTGGGTTGTTTGCAACCATTTATTTTCTTGTTTTTGCAGGTTTAAAGAAGGAGAAAATCGGAGACCAAAACCGTTGCCAAAACCCTTGAAAAACCGTTGCCATAGCTGTGAAGAAGATGATGAACAGTGACTGAGACTTGTTGACCTCCACGCGTGCGTCCCTGATTGGCTCGTCAACCATCAACGCTCTCTCCCTCGTTTCTATTCGTCCACGCATCCATAGTGGGACCAACCTGACTTATTAAAAGTCTTTATGTTCCCACGTGACTGGGCAATACAAGTGCACCATGTTCTCTCCAATCTGGACCATAGATCTCCACTAAAAATGAATCCAACGCATCAGACAAGCAGTCCATACCATGGACTCACCAGCATAACACACTTGATCATTTATTTTATATTTTCCATTTTTTTTAGTTTTTTCTTGTAAAATTAATTAAAAATACTTTTAAAAATCCAAAAAATATAACAAAAATATTTTTAGGTTTATAATTTAATCTATTATTTTTTTGATATAAAAAAAATCTTATTTTTCTTAAATATTAAAATATTTTGTATAATTAATTAGTATATATTTATATATTTGCTTTTTAATTATTTCAACCAATCAAAAAAAATCATAAAAAATTTTGTTCTTTATATTAAATATAGTTTATATATTATAAGCTAATTTTGTACATATTTAGGATAATTTTCTTTTTAAGTTTTAATTATTTGTATAATTATTTGCATAATTATGTATTAATTAACTTAATAATTTCAAAAACTACTTCAAAAAAACCCAAAAAAATTAGTTTTGTCTTAAAATTAATTAACAAGTATTGTGAACATATTTTAAACTTAATTTTTAGGTTTAAATTTTATTTCCATCTTTTTCTCATTTTAATTAAATTAATCATGCATTAATTCTAATTAAAATCAATCATACAAAAAACCCAAAAATATTTCTGTTATTTTCTTGCAATTTAAATTCCTAGATCAAGTGTATAGGTTGTCAAATTCATGTAAATAGTGTAGTTTACATTTCCCGCACAATCGATGTAATAGCGTAGATTTACTTTCCGCATTTTACATTTCCGCATTTTAATTTCTGTACATATAAAACTGCGTGTATGTCAAAGATAAAAATTGAAGCGTTAGGTCACTAACTTCAAAGATAAAATAGCTGAATCAAAACACAATCACACTTACACCTCTTAGGGTAATCCCTCTTTTACTCTTTTCAAAATCAAAATCAAATTCTACTGTTTCAAATGCAAAATTGAACTTTCATTTATATCTGGTAAAAGGATAGTTTTTTAAAGGAAATAGGAAAAGACCTTATAACTTAGGGTAGACCTCCTAATTTGCTTGCTCAGATTAAAACAAACAAATCTCTCATATATCATTGTTTTTTCAAAATAAAACTTTCAAAAAAGACAATACTTTGTATATATCCAAACGAGGATCATTACGAAGTTAACGTTTTTTTTTCAAAAACATCTTTCGAAAGATAAAACACTTTGTATACATCCGCACAAGGAACATTACAAAGTCAATTTACGAAGGTATTTGAAACCACATACAAGCATTTCAAGGCAATAGAAAAGTGATTCAAAAGAAGTGAGCTAAGCAAATTAAAGAGCCCATGGATAACCATGGATACAAAGGGTGCTAACACCTTCCTTTTGTATAACCTACCCCCTTACCCAGAATTTCTTAAAGGTCTTTTTCTGTTTCTTTTATAAACCTTTCCTTAATTGGATAAAATAAAAGTCGGTGGCGACTCTCTGATTTTCAAAAACACAAAAGCAGAAAGAAAAGAGTCAGTTCGCGTATCTCTCCGCGAGAGGTATGGTAAAAAACCGAGTGCATGACACATTGCATTTAATGTTTCACTCTTTTGTCAACTACTTCGAGTCTTGTTTCCGCTGTGTCTACTGACGTTGCCTTTAATAGCTTCTAACGTTCCTTTTGTCAGTCAGCGTAGCCTGCCAATCTAGTACTTGCTTCTGATCTGATGTTTGTGTAAATAACGTTTGAATATCATCAGAGTTAAACAGCTTGGTGCAGAGCATCTTCTTGTCTTCTGACCTTGAAGTGCTTCTGAGCGTGATACCATGAGAACTTCAGTGCTTCTGCTTTTGATCTCAAGTTCTTCTGATGCTTCCATAGACCCATGTTCTGATTCTGCTTGACCATCTTCTGATGTCTTGCCAGACCATGTTCTGATGTTCCATGCTGAACCTTCTGAGTCAGTGCTTCTTGCGCTGATTTTGTGCATACTCTTTATATAATTCCTGAAATGGAAATTGCATAGTATTAGAGTACCACATTATCTCATACAAAATTCATATCCTTGTTATCATCAAAACTTAGAATATTGATCAGAACAAATCTTGTTCTAACAATCTCCCCATTTTTGATGATGACAAAAACATACATAAATGATATGAATTTGCGATCAGAATATCAGACGGCTAAAGACAATTACACAGCTATAGCACAAGCATATAGACAATGTGTGAATATGTCTCCCCCTGAGATTAACAATCTCCCCCTGAGATAAATAATCTCCCCCTAAAATAAATACTAGAAGAATTTTTATAAATAAAAGACTTCCCTGAGTATTTCAGTAGAGACTTTCACATATGCTTAGATCTTCAGAACATTCGCAGCTTCTGATTCTTGCTTCCATAGGACAGCTTCAGAACTTGAATTTCCTAGTTCTTCAGAATATTCATAGCTTCTGATTCTTGCTTCCATTAGACAGATTCAGAGCTTGAATTTCTTCTTGAGTCATTGCATGCTAGATTGTATCAGAACATTGTTGAATGTACCAGAGCATCATTAGAGCATCTCTACATCCTGAAATGTTACAGAACAACTAAACGACAAAAGTCAGCATGAATGAATCAGAACATAAAATATGTATCAAATTATGTATCAGAGCACACAAACATAAAATGTTTCATAGCATATTTTGTAACTAAAACATGCATCAGAACATATAAAGAATAAGAATGAAAGTATATTCTATCATCAGAATATCAGAACATTCTTTCTTCTTGCTTCAGGTCTTGAAGCTTTATAGCACTCAGCTTGCTTCAATTTCCAAGAGCTTGATTCTTTATAAAATTGTTTTTCCTCATCTCTTTGCTTCTCATGTTGAGCTTTAAAGAGGATCTTCAATTCCTGCAAGACAACACTCAAAAGCATAGAACTTTGCAAGTTCTGTTAGAAATGTGGAGCCTTTCTCCCAGCAACTGATAAATAAATCAGATCATTTATCGCATTTTTCTCCCCCTTTTTGTCATAACATCAAACACATAAAAGATTCAGATGAAAAAACATGACAAACACATAGAAGAAAAGGATAGTTGTCATTAAGCTCATAAAAACAGAGGTTCAGAAGTACAAGAGGAAGGGCAAAAGAAGATGCAACAATAGATGCAGCAAAGCAAAAGGAAAACAGTTTAAGACTCAATCTAAGATGACCCTAGCTTCGACATGATCTTGGCCAGCATATCATGAATCCCACTGTTGCTCTCATTCTGCCTTTCCATGAAAGCACGAAACTCAGCGTTGATTGATCTCTGCTCGTCCTGGTTCTTCTGAATAACTTCCAAAGTCCTTGCAAGACGGGAAGGTTCATCAGAAGAAGCTTCACAACTTCTATCCACAGGAATGGCATTGTGATCCGCAGCTTCCATGGTCAGATCATTTGCAGGATTTTCCTCAACAGGAATTGTTTCAGCAACATGATCAGCATCTGCTTCTTGCATAGAAGCATCTCCATACTCTGCAGCAGGAACCTCAGAATCTCCATTCTCAAGTGCCTGAAGAATGGCAGCAAGATTCCTAGGAGCAGAAGGACCTTCAACTTCTGGTGGGTCAACAACTTCTGGAATGACCAAGCTTGGGTCTTTCTCAGAAGGATTTTCCCTCAGAAAGTCAAAGAGCGTCCTGAAGTCTCCAAGAAAAACAGGATATTGAGGTCTCCAGACCACAATCTCCCTGCAAGGGTTAGCTTCCATTGCAGCATCAATTCTTGCTTCTTCCAGCTCATCCACAAATCTCTTCTCCTCAAAGATATATCTCCCTCCGAGACGAGCAAACTAGAAGTCTTCATAACTTCTCAGAATTCCACGAGGCCGTGGAGCAGCTTCTACACAAGCTTCTTGAAGTTCTTCAAAACAAGCATCAGCTTTTCTTCGGAAGATTCTCCAGAACTTTCGCATAGCAACATCATTCAGGCCAGCACTTTCAGTGATTCTGAGAGTATCAAAGATTCTTCTGAGATTCCTCTTTACCAATTCAAAAATTACACCAATAGGGTATTCCTGGCGGGATTTTATTTTGGTTATTGGAGAGTCAGGGTTAGGGATAGAATAGGGTTGAGGTTCTCTATCCAACCTAAAAGATGATTCTGCTTCGTTCTCAGAATCTAACACTACCATTTCAGCTTCAGGACGAGGCTTGGGAGTGTAGTTGCAATCACGGAGCAATTGCTCATGTGATGCAGAGTCTGGAAGATCAGAAACACATGGGTTGTTTTGAGAGGTGGAAGGAATGGGTTCATAGCTGGCGTGGGGAGGAGGTTGAGAAGGGGATATATTTGTGTGAGGTGGAAAGAGAGTTTGTAGGGGTGGTATATCAAGAACAGGGTTATCAAGGACCTGGTCAGAAGCAAGGTTGGCTGAGGGAGGAGGAGAAGGAATGGGGGCATCTGGAGTGGGTGAAGGAGGAGTAAGGATTTTGGTTACAGGAGAAGTGGGAGGTGTAAGAACGTGAACTTTGATGGGTGATTCTGATGGGGCTTTATCTGGCTCAGGGGTTTGGGCAACAGCTATTGGTGCAACTTCTGAGCGTAAAGTAGGAATAGAATCAGGTTCAGAGAGATGTATACCTTTAGATACCTTCTGAACAGCTTCGGACATAGCCTCAAGCTTCTTCTGCTTCTTACTCTTCTGCTCTTCAACAATCTTTGCTTTACCACGAGAGATTTCTCTCCTTCTGGCAGATTCCAGAGCTTCCTTCTCATTAACAACAACATACTGACCTTCAACTGCTTGAGTTGTTGGTCTTTGCAAGATTTCTTCCTGCTGATTCACAGCTTCTTGAACAGCCTCTTCTTCATCGGAGTCATTTATTATCAGCTTCCTTTTTCTGATTTTCTTCTTCTCAACAACTCTAACATTTTCAGCATTATTATTCGACTTCTTCTTCTTCCTCTTATCAGCAGCCTCCTTCTTATTCTTTTCAAATTCAACTGAAACAACCTTAACTACTTCAACAATAACTTCCTCTGGAACAACCTCTTTAATAGTAGCAGCAACTACGTTCTGAGCTACCTTCACCTGATTATCAGAAGGATGATCAAATTTTCTTTTGGTCATTCTTTCCTTCTTTTCAGCAGCTTGAGGAGCAGCTTTTGAAACATCTTCTGAGGCAGCAGCCCTAGAAGTTTTCTTGCGGCCTACTTTAGCAGGAGCACCTTTTTCTTGATCTTTTACTCCTTCATCTTCTTCCAGTGACTTCAAATACCTAGTTCTGACTCCTGGTACCTCACTTCTGAAGGAGGTTTCAAAGTCAGCAAGAATAGGGTTTCTTCTGCTTCTTGTTCCAGAAAGAGGTTGAGGGGTTTTGATGATAGTATCAATCACCTTCATCTTTCTCAAAGTGAGAGCATCTAAACAACTACCAGTGGTAACAACAAGGTTTTTGATAGTACCTTCAGTTTCCAGGTTCTCAACAATCTTGGAGTGAATCAGAAGGTTTGTAATAATTCTTCCAAAAGGAATGATAGTACAACTTTTCACTCTGAAGGCATTTCTGGAATCCCTCACAGCATTCCACATGTGATTGAAGATTATGTAGATAACATCAACCTTCTTCTTAGTGGCAATGCAATACAGAATGTATTTTTGCTCATTGTTGACAAAATCAGCAACATGTGTTCCTTTCCTGTGATAGAAACACCCCAGAAGAATCTTGGTCCAGATTTTGTAGAGGTCTTTCATGTCCTTGACATTCTTTGTCTTGTTTACATCTGTGTAGAGAGTAGACAACACATCATCCCAATCAGCCCTTTGATCAATTTCAAAAGCACCCTCAGGGTTTCTAAGATCAAACATCATTCTTAGGATGTTCTTAATAACTACCACAAACTTCCCATGGACGAAAGACAAGATGGATTTAGGAGCAACAACTGCATGCACCCAAAACTCCTTAACAAGATCTGGGTAGACCGGTCCACAGAACTCAGCAAACAATGAAGTCCATCCTTGAAAGATGATATCTTCTGTAAGATGATATTCATGTTCTTCGATGCTATCAAAATCTACCATGAGTTCACAGATTACTTCCAAGTCCTTCTTAGGAATGGAGCAGGCAACAACTGAAGCGATTTGCTGATTTTCTTCTTCTTGAAGATGAAGTGGGACAGATGAGCCAACGTTGTGAGATGATGAAGCGGCCATTGAATCAGAACAGAATTTAGAAGAACAATTTCTGGGTTTGCGCTTAGGGTTTGAGAAGAGACTGAAAAGGTTGCAAAAATGCATGCAAGAAGAAAGAGAGAATGGGAGCGAAAAAGATAAACGTTATGATTTGAAATGTATTTATAGAGACGGATTTGAAAAAGAATGCAATAAAATTTTGAGAAAGAACAGTTACAGAATCAAAAGAAATCAATTGCATTAAATGATGAGTGACGTTAGGTGAGAGAACATGGTAAATGAAATGATTTAACACAGTTACCTAGGACGACGTCCCATCAGATTCCTCACACTTTTTACTAACCATACAGACACGTGTACATCATCAGAAATTACTTGATGACAGCTGTGTCATTCTGAATAGACTTTACACCTTCTGATTCCGATCACTGCTTCTGATTGTCATTCTTTAGAAATGATCTAGTTCTGATAGGATCATCTTTCTTTCCAAGGATCACATCTTCTGAATGAGCTGATGAAAGTCTAGAAGATCTTTTAACTGTTGGCTCTTCAGAAATCCTGAGATTCTCTAAAGATGCAGCAACTTGATCTTCTGATCCATTGCTTCTGAGACTTTCAGCTTCTGGAGCTTTGCTTCTTGGTTCTACAGCTTCTGATATGTCAATGTCTATATCTGCAAAATTCTCAAACTGCTTTGGTTTTTCAAGACCAAGCTTATCATCAAACCTGATATTGATTGATTCTTCTACAACCAATGTTTCAGTATTGTATACTCTGTAGCCTTTAGAGCGTTCAGAATATCCAAGAAGAAAACATTTTTGTGCCTTAGAATCAAACTTACCAAGATGATCTTTAGTATTCAGAATAAAACACACACATCCAAAAGGATGAAAATATGAAATGTTGGGCTTTCTGTTCTTCCACAATTCATAAGGAGTCTTATTTAGAATAGGTCTTATAGAGATTCTATTCTGAATATAACATGCAGTGTTTATTGCTTCTGCCCAGAAATGCTTAGCCATATTGGTCTCATTGATCATGGTTCTGGCCATTTCTTGCAGAGTCCTATTCTTTCGCTCTACAACTCCATTTTGCTGTGGAGTTCTAGGACAAGAGAAATCATGGGCAATACCATTTTCTTTGAAGAACTCCTCAAAGAATCTGTTCTCAAATTCGCCACCATGATCACTTCTGACCTTTATGATTTTGCACTCCTTCTCAGATTGGATCTGAGTGCAGAATTCAAAGAACACTGAATGAGACTCATCCTTGTGTTTTAAGAACTTTACCCATGTCCAGCGGCTATAATCATCTACGATGACTAATCCATATTTCTTCCCTCTGACAGATGCTGTTTTGACTGGTCCAAACAGATCAATATGCAGAAGTTCTAATGGCCTTGAGGAAGAGACAACATTCTTAGATTTGAATGCAGGTTTGGAGAACTTGCCCTTCTGATATGCTTCACAAAGAGCATCTGATTTATATTTCAGATTTGGGAGTCCTCTGACCAGATTTAGTTTTTTAATCTGAGAAATCTTTCTCAAACTAGCATGTCCTAATCTTCTGTGCCAGACCCATTGCTCTTCAGAAACAGACATAAGGCAAGTCACCTTCTGCTTCTCAAGATCTGAAAGATCAATCTTATAGATGTTGTTCTTTCTCTTTCCTGTAAATAGGATTGAGCCATCCTTCTGACTTACAGCCTTGCAAGACTTTTGATTGAAGATTATATCATAACCATTGTTACTTAATTGACTTATGGACAATAAGTTATGCGTTAATCCTTCTACAAGAAGTACATTAGTTATGGAAGGAGAGTTACCAAAACTTATGGTTCCAGAGCCAATAATCTTGCCCTTCTGATCTCCTCCAAACTTGACTTCTCCACCTGGTTTAAGCACCAGGTCTTGGAACGTAGACCTTCTTCCCGTCATGTGTCGCAAGCACCCAGAGTCCAGGTACCATGACATTTTGTGCTTTGTCCTCTTTGCAGCTAAGGATATCTGCAATAGAAATTATCTTCTCCTTAGGTACCCACAATTTCTTGGGTCCTTTCTTGTTAGTTTTCCTCAAGTTATGATTGAACTTGGGTTTAGCATAATAGTTAACAGGAGGAACAACATGATATTCTTTAGGTTTGACAGCATAATATTTCTTAGGTTGTGTCACATGCTTCTTGGTGTGTACAGTGTTAAAACTCTGTGCATGTGAAGTGAGCCTAATATCATGTGCATGGCCATATTTGAACTGATCATACAATGGCTTGTATGTGATTTTCAAATCATCAACAGGTTCAAATTTATGTGAGGTATCTGTCATACCCCAATTTTTAACCCTAAGATCATACATCATTTGCATCTCAATCATTATTCAAGATCACAATCTTGAGATTTCATTTTTCGGTGTTATGTTCGCTTCGTCTTTGAGGGGAACTATCAAGCACCTAATTTTCTTTAATTTG
Source organism: Vicia villosa (assembly GCF_029867415.1). NCBI lineage: Eukaryota > Viridiplantae > Streptophyta > Magnoliopsida > Fabales > Fabaceae > Vicia > Vicia villosa. The sequence continues at coordinate 167,971,341 of NC_081180.1, forward strand.
TTTTATACTAACCAAAATCCAAAAATATGCATTTTGTTTCCTTTGTTTGTGTTTTGCAGGAAAAAGATCGGGCAAAATCAAAACAGTGCAAGAAAAGGAATTTTCGAAAATTTCACTATGGAAATCGATTTACCCATATAGGAAATCGATTTCCCTGGACGAAATTTGAAAAAAAAATATAAGGAGGGAAGCTTGACATCATTTTGGCACCTTTTTATTTGATCATTTTATCAATTTTCCACCTCATCAAAATTAACTCATTCATTAAACCCACTTTAACCTCATTTTACCATTTTTACCATTTAATTGCCACTTTAATCACCAATTAAACACAAGCTAATTACCAAACACAAAAAGACCAATTTGCCACTACTCTTGCTCCAATTCTATAAATAGAGCCTTCTACTCTCTCATTTCTCAAGCTTTTGATAGCCAAAAAAGTTCTTGCAAATTCATTTCTCAAGCTTGGAGAGCCAAAAAATTGCTTGCAAATTCATTTCTCACCCTTTCCAAAACCCTCACCCAAAGTTCATTTTCATAAGATTAGTGAGATTCACCTTGAATCTTGCTAATTTTGAACTAAGCCTCCTACATTTCTCTCTTTTCTTTGATTGTTCATCTCCATATTTGAAGGATCTACACATTGTGCTTGTTCTTGAAGCTATTTCACCACTTTAATTCAAGAATTGGTAAATTTCTCAATTCTAAGATGTAGATCTTTGTTGCTTGTGTTCAATGCATCTTTGATGCTATATTGGTGCTATTTGATGGTGATTTGATGGAAAATTCGTGCTCCAATGGATATGTGATCATAAGGTGTTTGTATGTTTGCTTAAGTCAAGTTTTATGCCTCCTAATGCTGATTTTTTGAATGCTGCGTGCAGGAAATCGATTTCCCTCTGTAGGAAATCGATTTCCACCTTATTTTTTTTCAAAATTTGAGCTCTGCACTCAGGAAATCGATTTCCTACAGAGGTAAATCGATTTCCTGCTGGCAGAATGTGTTTTTTGCCTTTTTTATGCTTGTTTTGGCTTCCTACTTCCTCCACTTCATTAATATCATTGGATTTAGGATGTTGATAGGTTTGAAATGACCTAATCCATAATATTAGATGAATGATATTAATGATAGTGTGAGTTGATTACCTTTTGTGAATTTTATTCTTCTTCCTCCATTTCATTAATATCATTGGATCTAGGATGTTGATAGGTTTGAAAGAACCAAATCCATAATATTAGATGAATGATATTAATGATAGTGTGAGTTGATTATCTTTATGCATTTTATCTTCTCCTTCTCCTTTTTTTTCTTTTGATCGATGAAAGTCTTAATACTTTGAGAATTCTTATGGATTCTTAGTAAAGACTAGATCGTTACCTATTTTCTTTTCGTGCGGTATTGCTTTCTTCTCGCATGCATTAGCACATAAAGTTTTGACCGGCCTCGTTGTAGGGTGATTTCTACATAAATCACTTGGCGATCTGCTTAACATAGCGCAATATTTCGTGTCCCGAATAAAAAAGATCAAATATGGAAGAGAATTGTATGCGGTTGATTTAAGACTTGTGGAGGTTTTTATCGTGTAGTCGCTATGATTCTATCAAGCTTCTGATAAACCCCATTGAATTTAAATCCGAGTACATCATTCACTCACCATAGATCTTCCTACTAACTTTGATAACATACTTGACAAGTTTCAAGATGGTTATCTTTAACACTTAACAACTAACTTTAATTTCCGCACCTTTACTATACCGCTCTTTATATTACCGCTCTTTATATTTCTTGCTTTATCGCTTTACTTTATCATTTCATCATATTTACTTTCCGTCATTTTCTCTTTGTCCACTTGGACATATGTTTATGCTTCTGTTATTTTTCTTTTGTCCACTTGGACCATACTTTATTTTTCGCTAAAACACTAATAAATAATCAAAATCTAAAAAAATACATAAGGTTCTCTTTGGACTATCGGTTACTATCCCTAGCACTTTGGAGATTCGGACTTAGGGACCTAGTACCTCTGGACTCATTCTATTACTATCCTGTGATTGTTCTGTCTGTCTGGCATTGTTCTGTTGTATGTTTATGTGCGCAGGTATTTCCTTGAAAGCCCTTGATGGTTAATTCCAAGGCATTGATATAAGGATTTTACCCGAAAACAGCCGTTACTCTGCCCGATTTTCGTCGGAATCTTAATGTGCTTAATGAAAAGTGGTGCTAAGACAATAAGTTCATCTGGATCCCCAAGTGTTAATGTGTTGGTATTGATAAACCCAAAGGATGGGAAAACTACCTTGGCCCTTAATGTCAAGTGTTGGCTTCTTATTTGGTTAGACCGTTTCTTTCCTTAGCTTTTATTTTATGCATTAGGTTAGCCTCTTCATCTCCTCCCATTCTTAAATTTTCAAAATCTTCTCCCTTTTTCCAAAATATTCTTATGTTTGCAATCTTTTCAAAACCTTCTTCTTAAAAATATCTTTCGCCCTTAGTGGCTTTTCTTCAAAAGTTTATACACCGTTAATTGTCGAAACGAGTGGTTATACCCCACGATTTTGAAATTGATTGATAATAACGAGATCTTTTCCGCGTGAGAGAGCTAGTGGCATACTCGTTGATTTTATCCGAGTTGGAGCCCTTCTTTCATTTGCGATGCAAAGAACTTGTTTGTTCTCATGCTCAAGATCAATGGCTGAGTATTTCTCTCTAACGACAACAAAGTGTTTATCCGTTTTAAAAAACGTTTTTCCCAAAAGCGGAACTACATTAGCTCTGACTTCTCCATTGCACCGAGGAGGTATGTAGGCCCAAAGCTTAACGCTTTGCCGAGCTTATTTTAAAAATAAATAAAACAAACTCTTTTTAGCACACACACACAGATTTTCAAAAAGGTTCCCGTGGAGTACCACGGATATGAGGGGTGCTTAAAACCTTCCCCTCATATAATCAACACCCGTACCTGAGATCTCTTTCTTGTTTTTTTTTAAAAACAAAACTTTGGGTTTTACGTTCTTTTCCCTTTTCCTTTGAAAAAATAAAGCGCGGTGGCGATTTCAAACGGAATATTGATTCGAGTCAATCCCATGGCTTCGATATCAGATTTTCCCCGCTACAGTATCACCCTCATAGCCAAAACCAAACCTCTTGTTTCTAGAGACACCATATATCATAGAAGCAAGATGACTTCTGCCAATACTTCTAGATAGGAACTTTCTGAAGCTCGAGTCATATTCTTTCAGAATATGATTGAGACTAGGAATGGATTTTTCTGATTCAGAAGGAGATCCACTATCTTTGGACAATTTTAAAACTTTTTCCTTCAGTTCAGAATTTTCCACTTCCAGCTTCTTAGTTTCAAATTCAAATTGCTTTTTCAGCTTTTTGTATTTGATACTAAGATGAGCCTTGAGTTCCAGAAGTTCAGTCAAACTGGAAACTAACTCCTCTCTAGATAGTTCAGAAAATACCTCTTCAGAATCTGATTCTGATGTAGATTCTGATCCATCATCCACAATGGCCATCAGTGCAAAGTTGGCTTGCTCTCCTTCAGAGTCTGATTCTGATTCTGATTCAGAATCATCCCATGTTGCCATAAGACCATTCTTCTTATGAAACTTCTTCTTGGGATTCTCCTTCTGAATTTTTGGACATTCACTCTTAAAGTGTCCAGGCTCATTGCACTCATAGCAGATAACTTTCTTCTTGTCAGATCTTCTGCCACCAGAAGATTCTCCTCGTTCAAATTTCTTTGAACTTCTGAAGCTCTTGAACTTCCTTTGTTTGCTCTTCCAGAGTTGGTTTACCCTTCTGGAGATCATGGACAGTTCATCTTCTTCTTCTGATTCTGATTCTTCAGAATCTACTTCTTCAGCCTGAAAAGCGTTAGTGCATTTTTTAATATTAGATTTTAATGCAATAGACTTACCTTTCTTCTGAGGCTCATTTGCATCCAGCTCTATCTCATGGCTTCTCAAGGCACTGATTAGCTCTTCCAAAGAAACCTCATTCAGATTCTTTGCAATCTTGAATGCAATCACCATTGGGCCCCATCTTCTGGGTAAGCTTCTGATGATCTTCTTTACATGATCAGCCTTGGTGTAACCTTTGTCCAGAACTCTTAATCCAGCAGTTAGCGTTTGAAATCTTGAGAACATCTTCTCAATATCTTCACCGTCCTCCATCTTGAAGGCTTCATATTTCTGGATTAGAGCAAGAGCTTTGGTCTCCTTGACTTAAGCATTTCCTTCATGGGTCATTTTCAATGACTCATATATATCATGGGCAGTTTCCCTGTTAGATATCTTCTCATACCCAGCATGAGAGATTGCATTCAGCAAAACAGTCCTACATTTATGATGATTTTTGAAAAGCTTCTTTTGATCATCATTCATTTCTTGTCTTGTAAGCCTTACGCCAGTAGCATTCACTGGATGTTTGTAACCATCCACCAGAAGATCCCATAAGTCACAATCTAGACCAAGGAAGTAACTTTCCAGTTTATCTTTCCAGTATTCAAAGTTTTCACCATCAAATACTGGTGGTCTAGAATAACCATTGTTACCATTTCCATTGTATTGCTCAGCAGAGCCAGATGTAGATGTAAGTGTGTTTGTTGGAATTTCACCAGCCATCTTTTACTGAAGCATTTTTCTCTTCCTGAATCTTTTCTAAACACGGTTAAGTGCTTGCACCTTAGAACCGGCGCTCTGATGTCAATTGAAGGATAGAAAAACACTTAGAAAGGGGGGGGGGGTTGAATAAGTGTAGCTTTAAAACTTGTAAGATAAAAACTATTTGCACAATGATTTTTATCCTGGTTCGTTGTTAACAAAACTACTCCAGTCCACCCCCTTGGAGTGATTTACCTCACCTGAGGATTTAATCCACTAATCACACTTGATTACAATGGTTTTCCACTTAGAAACACTCTAAGTCTTCTAGAGTATCCTGATCACAACCTGATCACTCTAGGAACAAACTGCTTAGACAACTTCTAAGACTTGCTAGAGTATACTGATCAACAACCTGATCACTCTAGAACTTACAACTTAATGTAAAAAAATTCTTTTAAGAGTTACAATGCTTCTTATAAAGCTATTATCACAACTGTGATTTTCTCTTAAGTTTAAGCTTAAATCTCACTAAGATATTACAACAGCAATGTAGTGAGCTTGATGATGAAGTTTGAGAGCTTTTGATTTGAGCAGCGTTTCTGCAAGTTGGTTCAGAGTTTGTAATTCGTTTTTCTTTGCTTCTCATCAGAACTTCATATTTATAGGCATTTGAGAAGATGACCATTGGGAGCATTTAATGCTTTGCGTAATCCGTACAACATTGCATTTAATGTTTCACTCTTTTGTCAACTACCTCGAGCCTTGTTTCCGCTGTGTCTACTGACGTTGCCTTTAATAGCTTCTAACGTTCCTTTTGTCAGTCAGCGTATCCTGCCAGTCTAGTACTTGCTTCTGATCTGATGTTTGTGTAAACAACGTTTGAATATTATCAGAGTCAAACAACTTGGTACAGAGCATCTTCTTGTCTTCTGACCTTGAAGTGCTTCTGAGCGTGATACCATGAGAACTTCAGTGCTTCTGCTTCTGATCTCAAGTTCTTCTGATGCTTCCATAGACCCATGTTCTGATTCTGCTTGACCATCTTCTGATGTCATGCCAGACCATGTTCTGATGTTGCATGCTAAACCTTCTGAGTCAGTGCTTCTTGCACTGATTTTGTGCATACTCTTTATATAATTCCTGAAATGGAAATTGCATAGTATTAGAGTACCACATTATCTCATACAAAATTCATATCCTTGTTATCATCAAAACTAAGAATATTGATCAGAACAAATCTTGTTCTAACAGTTATTAGTTAAACAAAGATACATACCAAAATACTTGATAACAAGTTATTCGATAAACAAAGATACATACCACAATACTTGATAACAAGTTACATGATAACTTGATAACAGAGAATTTACCTGTTGCCTAGCTTTTCTTAACAAATTTATAAACGAAGAAGTTTATGTCTCTCAACCTCCTGGTTTTGAGGACCATGAAAATCATGATCAAGTTTTTAAACTCAAATGAACCCTCTATGGTCTCAAACAAGTTTCTAGAGCTTGATATGAGCGACTTAATGGATTTTTAATAAAACAAGGATTTAATGCTGGTAAAGTAGATACTAATTTGTTTATTAGACAAAAATCAAAGCATATCCTTTTAGTTCAAATTTACGTTGATGATATTATATTTGGCTTCACTGATAAGTCTCACTGCAAGAATTTTGCGAGTTTGATGCAGAGGGAGCTCGAAATGTCTCTAATGGGAGAGCTTACCTATTTCTTAGGATTGCAGATAAAGAAATCTGAAGATGGCTTGTTCATCATCCAGAAAAAGTATTTCTTGAAGCTCCTAAATAAATTTGATATGAAAAATTCAAAAAGCATCTCAACTCACATGGTTTCAATTATGTTGATAGATAAAGATGAACAAGGAATAAATATCGATATTACCAAATATAGAGTTATAATAGAATCTTTACTCTATTTAACCTTGAGCATGCCAGATATTATGTTTAGTGTGTGCATGTATGCTCGATTCCAGATGTCACATAGGAAATCCCACTTTACGTTCATAACAAGAATTTTGAGGTATCTTAACGGAACCTTGCATCAAGATATTGGTTTCTCGAAGATAGTGAATGCAACTTAGCATGTTTTTATGATTATGATTTTGTTGGTTGTAAGTCAGATAGAAAAAGCACTCGTGGTACTTGTCATTTGTTTGAAAATCATTTAGTTTCTTGGCACAATAAAAAGCAACATAATGTTGCTCTTTCTACCTTGAGACTGAATATATAGTCACTGGTAAATGTCGTTCACAATTCTCATGGATAAAGAAATGATTATTAGATTATAATTTAAAACTCGGGTACATTTCAATCATATATGATAACACTACCGCTATAAGCCTTACTAAGAATGTGGTGCTTCATTCACGTACTAAGCGTATAGAATCTGACACCATTTCCTTAGGGATCATGTTGAAAAATGTGATGTTATTTTGAATGTGTGGATATGAAAAATCAATTGGCGGACATTTTTACCAAACCGCTATCCACGAAACCTTTTAACAAGATACATAATTTCGAATGTTAGATTCTTTGTGTTTTAAATAGATTTAGAATATAAAATTCTTGCAAGTCAGACTTCAGATGTCATATGGCATGTCAAGACATCTGATCCAACATTAAGAACACAACAAGGTATATACCGACATAAATAGAGAAGCTGAAAAGCAATAAACAACACACATAACTGTTTACCCAGTTCGGTGACAAACACACCTACTCTGGGGGCATACCAAGCCAAGAATGAAGTCCACTATCAACAGTATTAATTCGAAGCTAAACAGTCCCAGTTTACAACTTCTCACTTAAGCCCTACCCAATGACCCTTCTACCTAGATCCTCTCTAGATATAGAATATCCCCATCCCACTTCCTAACACCGCAGTGATGTTGTACAGTTCTCCAGTCCCAGGAGTTGTAGCAACGACCTAAAACCCAACGATATCATGTGTTTTCTAGAAAGTCTTAACATCTTCCATGCTAGAATCCATGCTAGAAACTCTCTTAAATATTCTCGTTAAAGTTAGTACTTCAATCATTTGTTTTCTAAAATGTCTCCACAATTTTAGCTGCTAGAAAACACTCCAGGATATTCTCCACAAAGATAGGACTAGCTGCTAAAAGCACTCCAAAATATTCTCCACAATCTTCTCCATGAAAATAGTTCTTCAAATATTAGATTCCTAAATATTCTCTATATTTAGTAACTAATCAAATATCTTGAAATCAGAGATAACAAATAAATACTTTTATCCTTAACTTGAACGCCACATAAGATTGCATAATATTTCCATAATATTCTGCATTATGTTAATTGTTGAGTCTGATCCAATTAACAGTTAAGTTCAGGCGCGATGTCGAATGGCTTGCATATACATCTTCTTCAACATGTTGTCCAGATGTTGAAACATTTCCACTCAATAAGTTCCTTTGTCAAATAGAACTTCCACCTGCTTTCTCTTACAAGTTACAAATCCTATCTAACTAATTGCTACTATATTAGTTTTACTAAACATAATGCCAATTCAAATTATAGAGAAACAACAATCCCCCCTTTGGCTTATTTTGGCTAAAACTAATTTATACAACCTTTGTATTACAGAAGCTAAACAAATACAATGGTCTTTAATAATTAAGTACAACAACAATTTGGAAGTCTTCAAATAGTCACTGTTTATTGTTAGACGCTGGCCTAAGGATCTAGAGGGGGGGGGGGGTGAATAGATCTCACAGAGTTTTTCGGAATTATTTCGAACTAATGCGAAAGCGGTTCTGAATCGACTTGCGTCTATTCCAGACCGTTATTGCAAGGGTCGTATATGTGCCAAAACCACAAGATAATTGAGATTAACGATGAAGTGATATGTTGTCGAATCAATACGTTTCACAGCTGAAAATCGATTAACTTCTAAATTGATAAACTTTGGTTTACAATGCAGTAATAGTGAAAGAAGCAAAAACACAAACACTTGGTGATAATGATCAAATTGATGGTGATTCAATGTGTGATGAATTGTGATGTTTATGCAAGTCCTCAATTCACAATTTTAACACTCGAATCGTTGATCAATTTGCAATTATAACCAAATATGAATACAAGACCACACTCACAAAAGTGTTTTTGATCCATGGCAAACTCCACAAGCAAACAAGCAACAAGGCACAAGCAGAAGAACTCAAGGAAAAGCAATTATTGGCCACTCAAGACAAAGCAGGTCGACCTGCTCTGTATCTAGGTCGACTCAATACAAGTAAAACAAGAAGGAATTAGAAAAACAACAGACAGGTCGACCAACTCACAACCCAGGTCGACCTAAATTGGAGAAATTTACACAGCCTACTGTTAGGTCGACCCACACAACAACTAGGTCGACCTAAACTGAAGAAAAGTCTCCAAAACGTATTTCAACAGGATTTTGGTCGACCTAAGCCTTCAACAGGTCGACCTAATTGGGAAGAATTTCATCCAAAGTTAATTCAGCTCTGTTAGGTCGACCTAAGCACTACAAGAGGTCGACCTATTTGATCAAAAGTGCCAAAATTGCTGATTTGCTTTGCTCCAATTGATCAGCTCTCATATATATTGTCTAAGGTTCATTATTACAGCTTCTCAACACCAACAAGTGAAAGATACACAAAGGCTTCTCATCTTCGTTCTTCATCATCTCCAACACAATTACACATAATCATTCTTGTGTTGAGGGTTAGTGATCGAGTTCGACAACGTCCATGGAACGGAATTGAAGATTCCTAGTGGGTGAAGATTTATGGGGTTTTTGGTGAATAAAATCTGAGGGTTTTGTCCTCCAAGATTGGTGAATTTTGGGGGTTTTTTATCAAGAGGCTTCATCAAGGATTCAACTGAGTGTGAAGATTGTAGAACAAGTGTTCAAGCAATTCAAGACACTGCAGAAAGGGATCAAAGTGAAGCTCTTGGAAGACCTTAATCTGGCTCAAGATTAAGGGGGAAGAAGATTCAAAAGATCGACAAAATTGGTTTATTGTTTATTGCTTTGTTATCTTCTTTGTATAAACTGCTTTCAACATTAATGGAAGATTTCCCAATTTCAATTTGGAATTGGGGGCAGACGTAGTCGTAGCGAGGACGATTGACAAACTGCCTAAACAAATATCGTGTTCTTGTCGCTTTTATCTTTTCATTTACGTTCTGTTCATATTTGGTTATAATTGCAAATTGATCAACGATTCGAGTGTTAAAATTATGAATTAAGGACTTGCATAAACATCACAATTCATCACACATTGAATCACCATCAATTTGATCATTATCACCAAGTGTTTGTGTTTTTGCTTCTTTCACTATTACTGCATTGCAAACCAAAGTTTATCAATTTAGAAGTTAATCGATTTTCAGCTGTGAAACGTATTGATTCGACAACATATCACTTCATCGTTAATCTCAATTATCTTGTGGTTTTGGCACATATACGACCCTTGCAATAACGGTCCGGAATAGACGCAAGTCGATTCAGAACCGCTTTCGCATTAGTTCGAAATAATTCCGAAAAACTCTGTGAGATCTATTCACCCCCCCTCTAGATCCTTAGGCCAGCGTCTAACATGTGGCATCAAGAGCTCTGGTTTATTCCGTGCTACGTGAAACACTTATTGGAAAGATGGCTTCCGGACCTAAAGGGGCTCACAATAGAGCTCTAGTTTTCAACGGTGAAAACTATGGCTATTGGAAGGATTGTATGTGTGTCCACATCAATGCAATTGATAGGAACATCTGGACAGCTATTGTCAATGGTCCCTTTCAGATCACCATGACAAATGCAGCTAGTGCAGTTGTTCCAAAACCAGAAAATACTTGGGATGCTGAAGATGAAAAGAGATATGGATACGATTGGAAAGCGAGAAACATTCTAATCTCAGCTCTAGGAGTTGATGAATACTATCGCGTTTCTCATTGTAGATCCGCTAAAGCTATGTGGGACACATTGCAAGTTGCCCACGAGGGAACGGATGATGTCAAACTAGCTAGAATCAATACATTAACTCAAGAATTCGAACTCTTCCACATGGAAGATGGTGAATCCATCGAAAACATGCAGAAGAGATTCGTTCACTTGAAAAATCGTTTAAATTCTCTTGATAGACCTGTTTCCAATGCAGTTGCTACTAACAAAATCTTAAGATGTTTGAACAGGGAATGGGAACCCAAGGTTACAGCAATAAAGGAAGCAAATGATCTAAACACCTTAGACATTACCACTCTCTTTGGTAAACTAGAGGAACATGAACAACACCTTAAATGCCTTGACATGCATGAGAAAAGGGCAAAGAAAGAGAAGAACATGGAGAAAGAGGTAGAGAAGAAGTCAATAGCTCTAAAGGCTTCAAGCTCCAAGACCTCAAGACAAGAGCTAGAGGATAGTGATACAAGCGATGACGAAGACTCCGATGATGAGGAAATGGGACTGTTTGTGCGAAGATACAACAAATATCTAAAGAAAAATGGAGCAAAGCATTCTGACAAAGGCTTGATCAACTATAGAAAGCAATCAAACAAGTTCAAACAAGATGACAACAACAAAGGAAAAATCAAAGGCCCTTGCTTTAATTGTGGGAAAGTCGGTCACTACAAACCGGATTGTCCATACCTTAAGAAGGAAAAAGAGAAGAACCAAAGCAAAGTTCATAACAAATCTAAAAGAGCCTACATAGCATGGGAAAGTGATTCATCTAATGAAAGCTCATCAAGCGATGAAGAAGAATCAGCAAACTTATGCCTTATGGCTCATCAACACAAGAAAAAGAAAGTTGTAAGTCATCTTAAACCTGAACTCATAGATAAAGTATCTCATTCTCAACTAAAACTTGCTTTTGAAGAATTACATAGAGATGCAATTGAAGCTTTCAAACTTTTGGCCTCAAATAAGAAAATATTTTCATATCTTGAATCAAAAGTTGAGAAAACCGAAAAGGATATGGAAGCTTTAAAACAATCTATGCTAGACATTCAAAAGGATAAAGTTGAAATAGATCCTACATCATGGTTTGGTTGTGAGACATGTCACATTTGGCAAAAAGAAGTAAGAGATCTAAAAGCCAAATTAGACAAGGCTCTACAACCAAAAGTGACTTTTGCGGTTGATCCAAATAAGTTCAAAAGATCGTATACTCCTTTATATAGTAAATACACTTTTGTACCAAAAGTATCAACTAGCAAAACAGCATATTCTCATCATATTACCTGTCATTATTGTTGCAAAAAGGGTCATACCATTGAAAAATGCAAATTTAGGAGAATTTTAGTTCCTAAAGGAGTATTTCAATGGTTGCCCAAGTGCAACAAATTATGTACTCACTACCAAGGACCCAATGAAAATTGGGGACCTCCCTCTCTAAATTAATTCTGCAGGAAAAGTGTCTTGACATTGCCGAAAGGTTGTGGTTCCTTGATAGCGGATGTTCAAGACACATGACGGGAGACATATCTCTTTTCGTTGAGTTTCACGCACAGAAAAAGGGGTATGTCACCTATGGAGATAACAATCGGGGAGCCATACTTGGTAAAGGAAGTGTAGGTAACCCTTCTACCACAACTATAACTGATGTACTGCTAGTAGAAGGCCTTAAGCATAATCTTTTAAGTATAAGTCAATTGTGCGACAAAGATTTTAAAGTGATGTTTACAAATTCTGGCTGCACAATAGAACATACTAAGAAAAGAGACATTATGTTTAATGGTTTAATAGTAAACAACATCTATATGCTAAACTTGGATGAGGTATCTAAGTCTAGTACCAAGTGTCTAATTGCTCTAGGCGAAGACTCATGGCTTTGGCATAGACGTCTCGCTCACATAAATTTTGACTTACTTAATAAAGTTGTCACAAAAGATTTAGTAATCGGCTTACCTAAAATGAAGTTTTCAAAAGATCATCTATGTGATGCTTGTCAAAAGGGAAAGCAAACAAAAATCTCTTTTAAATCAAAGAACGTGGTTTCAACATCACGCCCTCTTGAACTACTTCACATGGATCTCTTTGGCCCTTCAAGGACTAAAAGCATAGGTGGAAACATCTATGGTTTTGTCATTGTCGATGATTACTCTAGATTTTGTTGGATAATCTTTCTACCTAGTAAGGATCAAACTTTTCCAGCTTTCACACAATTTGCAAGATTATGTCAAAATAAAATGAACACCAAAATAGTTGCAATTCGAAGTGATCACGGTGGAGAGTTTGAAAACTATCTTTTTGAAAAATACTGTGATAAACATGGAATTGAGCATAACTTTTCAGCTCCTAGAACACCACAACAAAACGGGGTGGTTGAACGCAAAAATCGGGTTCTAGAGGAGTCGGCAAGAACAATGCTGAATGAGGGTAGTCTACCTAAGTATTTCTGGGCTGACGCGATTAGCACCGCATGTTATGTTTTGAATAGGATAATAATACGTCCTATACTGAACAAAACTCCCTATGAATTACTAAAAGGTAGAAAACCAAATGTATCTCATCTCCATGTATTCGGTTGCAAGTGTCTTGTTTTGAACAATGGTAAGGATAATCTTGGTAAATTCGATGCTAAAGCTAATGAGGGCATCTTCCTTGGTTACTCACAATCTAGCAAAGCATATCGGGTATATAATAAAAGATTACTTATAGTAGAAGAGTCAGTACACGTGTCTTTTGATGAATCTTATACAAAATATGTCGAGAAAGGTCTTTCGTTTAATGGTGCAGGTCCATCCACTGAAGACATTGTCAAAGATAAGGAAAACGAGAGTGAAAATATTGTAAAGAAAGATGCTGAGAAAGAGAAAGATGAGTCTCATGATGAAAATTAAAAGGAGAGCATCTCAAACAATGAAGAACTTCCTAAGGCCTGGACAAATGTGAAAGACCATCCAATTAACAACATAATAGGAGACATCTCAAAGGTCGTTACAACACGCTCAAAGATAAGTAACTTCTGTCATCATTTTGCTTTCGTTTCACAAGTTGAGCCGAAAAACGCTAAGGACGCATTACTTGATGAGCATTGGCTAATGGCCATGCAAGAAGAATTAAACCAATTTAAACGGAATGATGTTTGGGACTTAGTTTCTCATCCGGGAGATCATCAAGTAATAGGCACTAGATGGGTTTTTCGTAACAAACTTGATGAAAACGACGTTATTACTAGAAACAAAGCTAGATTAGTTGCCCAAGGTTACAATCAAGAGGAAGGTATTGATTATGAGGAGACATACGCTCCTGTAGCACGTCTCGAAGATATTCGCCTCTTACTTGCCTATGCTTGTTCTAAAGACTTCAAACTATTCCAAATGGATGTTAAAAGTGCCTTTCTAAATGGCTACATAAATGAAGAAGTCTATGTTGCTCAGCCACCCGGCTTTGAGAATTACATGTATCCAACTCATGTTTACAAGCTGAAACGTGCTCTATACGGTCTTAAATAAGCCCCTCGGGCTTGGTACGGACGTTTGAGCAAATTTCTTCTTAGCCAAGGATACTCTAGGGGTAAAGTTGACACTACTCTCTTTATTAAAAAAAAGATAAAGATGTACTCTTAGTCCAAGTTTATGTAGATGATATTATATTTGGATCGACTAATGCAAAACTTGTCAAAGATTTTTCTAAGCTTATGCAGAGTGAATTTGAGATGAGTCTCATGGGTGAGCTAAATTTCTTCCTTGGCCTACAAATCAAGCAACTCAGTCATGGAACTTTTGTAAGTCAAACTAAATACTGCACAAAGCTGCTCAAAAGATTTGGAATGAGTGAAGCAAAGGAGATTGACACACCTATGGCAACAAATACCAACCTAGACAAAGATGAGAAAGGCAAAGAGGTTGATGTGAAATTGTACCGAGGCATGATAGGTTCACTATTGTACCTTACTGCCTCAAGACCAGATATCATGTTTAGTGTGTGTATGTGTGCAAGATATCAATCTTGTCCAAAAGAATCTCACTTAAAAGCTGTCAAAAGAATTCTGCGATATCTACGTGGTACTCCTACATATGGCCTATGGTATCCGAAGGGAAATGAGTGTTATTTGGTAGGATTCTCCGACTCAGACTTTGCTGGCTGCAAATCCGATAGAAAGAGCACCAGTGGAACATGTCATCTATTCTCAAATTCATTGATAAGTTGGCATAGCAAGAAACAAGTATCGGTTGCATTATCTACTGCTGAGGCAGAATATGTAGCTGCCGGGAGCTGTTTTGCGCAGATATTATGGCTCAAGCAACAACTTCTTGATTTTGGTATTAAGCTTGATTGTATACCTATCATGTGCGACAACACAAGTGCCATAAACTTGAGCAAGAATCCAGTTTTACACTCACGAACCAAGCATATTGAAATAAGGCATCACTTCCTAAGAGATCATGTAGAGAAAGGAGACGTCATATTTGAACATGTAGAAAGCAAGAAGCAACTAGCTGACATCTTCACCAAACCTCTATCAACGGAGCAATACTTCAACATTCGTAGGGAATTAGGGATACTCGATATCTCTAATTTGGGCTAATTACATTTGTTTCTCTTAAGTTTATTCCTTTACTTTATATATATATATATATATATATATATATATATTGATTATTCTCAAGCTAACATTTCTCTTAGTGTAAAGGTAGTTCTTCATCAAGCCAGGAATCATTCCACATTACCTAAAGGCCTCCACTAAACGAGGACACCTACATATTGAGAATGCGGTAACATGGTTGTTGTTCGCTTCCAAAAATATCATTGATGCTATAATATGCTATCAATTAACATGCTTATAGTGACTTCATACATATATCTGTCTTACTCATGTATGTGTTTAATCTCTAATCATAGCATATCATATTCTAAACGTACAAGCAAACAACTAGGCATAAACACATCATATATTGAGCATTTTTACAAATATTTGGAATTTAGGTCGACCTAGTCTGCCTCTGAGTCGACCTACACAAGTCATTTTTCAACATATAAGCTAAAATGCCCAGTTACGTCGACCTACCCTCCTTTTAGGTCGACCTAATTTGCAATTTTTTTAGGCTTCTCTGTTAGGTCGACCTAGACCTAAATTAGGTCGACCTACTGCTACAAAAATTCCCAAATTTGGGTCTGTTGGTCGACCCGACCCATCCCCATACATACATAAACATTCCTTTTTCCTCTTTTACTCATTTTCATACCATTTGTACGGCCAACCCTAATTCCTCAAGTGCAAACTCTGTCACAAATCATCTCTCTCACTCTACTACTCAACAAACATGCCTCCAAAATCAAGAAAGGGAAAGGAAGTTGCCTCTGGTTCATCTTCTCAACCGGTAAGTGCTCTTGTTCATCCTGACTGTAGAGAAAATTTTGAGAAGTGGCAGATGAAAAGAAAAATTGTTCGGCAATATATCTATAACCCACATGTTGTCAAACGTATGCATATTCCCGATGTTGCAAATCTGATTGAACACCAAAACATTCATCCATTGGTGCAATGTGACACTCCGTACTGTGAAAATACTGTTAGGGCTTTCTATGCAGGATTTGAAAAAGGGGACGGTTGCAATTTCCGATTTAAAATGGGCTCTCGGTCGCATGTTGTTGACAAACGGGCCTGGATAAGCATCTTTGGTCTCAAAATTGTAGGCGATGAATTATGTATGGAAGACGGTGACGTACCGGGAAACTATGACCATGTAGCCTACATGAAATCTATTCTCAAAGACCCTTCCGTCTTTGACAAACCAAACGAAGCAATAATAGCTGGTCACCTAAAGCGAGATCCTAGGCTCCTAAATTGGGTCATCTCAAGAGTCATTCGACCAAGAGCAGGAGGGTACTCAAGAATTGAACGCAATGAAGTTGTGCTCATGTATCTGCTGCAAAACAGAACGCGTGTGCATTGGCCTCACTTTCTAGCTGCCAAGTTTCATGAGGTACAACAGAAAACTACAGCCCTGTGTTATGGTTCAATAATTCAAACAATCGTCAACCATTTCGGCATGAGACTTGATCATTTGCCCTACATCTGTATGCAACAGTCTCAAGACTTCTCACAAACAACTTTAACCCTCATGGGATACCATTGGGATCCAAATAGGAAAACCTACTATCTAATTCAAAAGGGAACCGGCAAGATTATATACAACTATGACGATCCCATGGAATTTGGAAATCATGCAGATAATGAAGAAGAAGGAAATGATCAAGACATCGCAAATGATGATGATCACCATATGGAAGATGTTGCACAAGATACGGATGCAAATTGGAGATATGTTCCTCCTCAACAAGAGGATATCCCTTGGGGATATACAGCTCCACCTCCACTGAATCAAAGTTTATGATCTACAATCTTTGTATGAGACAATCTTCAGTCTTCGTCTATGATGTCTCGACATCATACAAGAACTTCTTTGTGGCAGTCCCACTTTCCAATGTTCTCTCTCTCTCTCTCTCTCTCTCTCTCTCTCTCTCTCTCTCTCTCTCTCTCTCTCTCTCTTTCTCTCTCTCTCTCTCTCTCTCTCTTAAAGTTCCCACGGATAACACATAGTTTCTCCCCCCTTAAAATATGCTCCACAGAGATAACATAATAACCACTTCTCCCCCTTTTTAGCCATAATATGATAAAGGCTTCTTACTAGAAGGAGAACTCACTATAGTACATAAATAAATTATAACACCACAAACACCAACTTCACATAGAAGGAGAAACAACTGAAGTCATGATGCACATAAGAAAGAAAATACCAAATACTCCCCCTCAAACTGAGAACTATGCCATGACTCAGATAGACACAACATCCTCTTTTAGAGCACAAGAGGAAACAAACCAACAAAAACAAACACTTGAATTATTCATTCACAAACATAGAGAAACCAAACCTTTATATTGGATAACTCAGAACACAAGACACAATTTGTGTTCAAGACTCAAACAAGACTCAAAACAAACACTTTGTAAAAATACAAGACAAACATACTCCAAATAGAATGTTCTATTTGACACCTTTGCAAAACAACTACAAAGATTGACGTCAGACTTAGCAATGTCTGAACACTACCCTTTTCCCCAATGTTTACCACAAGATGACAAACATAACCTTCACAGACTCTAAATTTACTCATACCCGAACGAAGGACATGAGAATAAATAAACAAAGACAACAAAAAATGAAGTGAAGAAAGAGAAACAAAAAGACTCTCTAAATCCATGAGCAACCAAGATAACGTACATAGAATGCAACAAATGTCTTGGTCAAGAAATGCTACTTCAACAAAGAAACGCATCAAGTAATATTGTGCACCGTCTAAAAGACTTGAATGCTTATAAGACATCCGATTTATTATGGAAATGACAGTTTCCAAAACTGCACATAGTCAGAACATGTGATACACACCATCAATACACATCTTAGATAAAACATTTAATCTTGATCCTTACTGGTCTTCAAGGAGAAAACATGTCTTGAGATATATCCTGACTTGTTCTTCGACATTGTCCCACTATCTTGAAAAGTTTAGTCTTTGAAAGACTTTCCACAAGTTTAGAAGCAGAGGTACACTGTCTTTGCTGATCTCAATACCCCTTCAAATTCTGGAAAAAAATTCTCCAAGACTCCATATAATCTCTCAGAGTCCATCTTGAGAAACGTGAGATCAAATGATTAAACTAATCATCTTCATATAGTTCAACCATCTATGCCTTGTCAAGCATACTGAAATGTCACGACATATTGTCTGACATTTCCACCCCACAACTGCATTACTGCAGCTCGAATCCATGAACAGGACAAATACTTCTCCTGTTATGGACAACAATACTTCAATTGAAGATGAACCTTGAAGCCCAAGATGAAGAATCCTAAGGGACTTCATCTTCCCGAAGTGTAGGGTAACCACTATCACATACTCCTGGTTGGACATACCAGCTGAGTATGACTTCATACTGTAAAATCAGTCTTGACTTTTACAGATCCAGAACCAACAGCTCCTTAAGAGAGATATCAAGTACCCTGAGCTGTCCACATAAGCAAGGACACACTTGACTTGGAACTTTTCACATATTCCAAAGAAAATATACTTAGCTTCTTTATAATACAAGCTTCAGACTGTCACTCTGTCCCTTGTTAAAGAAGAAACTTTCCTTGAAAGGCGTCTTGATCAGATCCCCTATTCTCAAGTTAATATTGAAAAATCAGTCCGATAGATTGCATGATACTTCCAAAGTGCATATACTTATCAACCACTGAGCTTAGGTTGATACGCCTTCATTATCCTTCCTTGGATAAAAAATCTTCTTTTAACAAAACAAGAGTTCCATGCTCTCATATGCTTGACAGATGTGTCAAACTTGAGTAAACACCTTCTATCCTATTCGTAAAAATCACCATCAATCTAGAACCTTGGATAACTGATGCCTTAAGTCTTTTCTCTGTGATTTTTTATTCCTTTGGTCAGTGAAACCTAACAGATACCAGAGATAATGTTCTCGACATTAGAAAAGATTTCATACATGAAGAACCTTTATTGAGATGTCCTCCACATACAACAGCAAGCACAACTTCTACACTCCTACTTTCTAGAATCATAAATAAACCAATCTAGAAAGTACACTATATGTTGTTCGTGTCCCGATCAACATATATGTCTAAGACAAGTTTCTATCTATGAAACTTCTTAGAGCCAAATGGCTCCTCTTCCAGATTAGGAGTAGGTTCCAAACATGTGATCAATCTTTAAATGTTTAACACCTAAAGCATATGTTGTGTAGTCTCTTTAACCAACAAAACTCTACATAATTTGTTGATATGATGTCTCAATATTTTGTAGAACATCATTCAATAACTGCAACAAGAGACCCTTCAATAAATACTTGTGGTTGGCCTTCCAGAGAAGAGAGCAAAAATAAATTGCTTCCTTCTGATCTCTCATCAACAAACTTATTGAACATGCCTTTATGAGTATACTTACGATATTCCTCAAGTATCTTTGTATACTTTAATAAGTTAGTTAATACTATCCTCCTCCACGTATCACATCACCATAGGATACATCTTCAGAAGATACACCAGGAGTTTTCCATCTGATGCAGTGGAATAAACAAAAAGAAAACTCCTCCACCAAGCTTCAGGCACAACATAAGTCACTGCTCTCCTGACAGCCTCAAGGCAAGGTCACCACATACCTTGTCACGAATAGCCCACCCTCCACTTCTAGGGACCATTCTTAAACATATGAACTGACCAAGTTCATACAACTTTTCAGCAAAACAATCTTTCTTGAATATGAACCAGAAAGTATCTTCCAAGGATCTCATTCAAAGATAGAACATGATGTCTGGTCTGATACCAATTGAAATTCTGGCAAGTCAGACTTCAGATGTCATATGGCATGTCAAGTCATCTGATCCAACATTAAGAAAACAACAAGGTATATACCGATATAAACAGAAAAGCTGAAAAGCAATAAACAACACACAAAATTGTTTGCCCAGTTCGGTGACAAACACACCTACTCTGGGGGCATACCAAGCCAAGAATAAAGTCCACTATTAGCAGTATTAATTTGAAGCTAAATAATCCCAATTTAAAACTTCTCCCTTAATCCCTACCCAATGACCCTTCTACCTAGATCCTCTCTAGATATGGAATATCCCCATCCCACTTCCTAACACCGCAGTGATGTTGTACAGTTCTCCAGTCCTAGGAGCTGTAGCAACGACCTAATACCTAACATTCTAAGCACACAAACAAACACAACTTGGAGTTACTTCAAAGCTTCCTCCAAGAAAAATACGCCTTTTACCTACAGGCTTCAAGATGAACACTACAACTTATCTTGCTTCACAACTTTGAGAAGAACCCAGGAGGTTCACACTTCCTAGCCCTAATGGTTACATCTTTGATAAATTTGGCTAGCTTCTTACCTAGGTTACAAAGCTTCTATTTATAACCTATACCCAACTGGATTTGGGCCTTCAATCACAGCTCATCAGTTACAAATCTGCAGAAGATTCTTCATAAAAATAGGAACAATATCATGTGTTTCCTAGAAAGTCTCAACATCTTCCATGCTAGAAACTCTCCAAAATATTCTCCTTAAAGTTAGGACTTCAACCATTTGTTTCCTAAAATGTCTCCACAATTTTAGCTGCTAGAAACACTCCAGGATATTCTCCACAAACATAGGACTAGCTGCTAAAAGCATTCCAAAATATTCTCCACAATCTTCTCCATGAAAATAGTGCTTCAAATATTAGATTCCTAAATATTTTCCATATTTAATAACTAATCAAATATCTTGAAAGCAGAGATAACAAATAAATACTTTTATCCTTAACTCGAGCGCAACATAAGATTGCATAATATTTCCATAATATTATGCATTCTGTTAATTGTTGAGTCTGAACCAATTAACAGTTAAGTTCAAGCGCGATATCGAATGGCTTGCATAGACATCTTCTTCGACATGTTGTCCAGATGTTGAAACATTTCAACTCAACATGTTCCTTTGTCAAATAGAACTTCCACCTGCTTTCTCTTACAAGTTACAAATCCTATCTAACTAATTGCTACTATATTAGTTTTACCAAACATAATGCCAATTCAAATTATAGAGAAACAAGAGACTTCTATTTCATTTCATTTTCTATTTGTACTATGTTGTAAAATATTATTCTCTTGTAGCAAGTTTCATTTAAACCAACTCTATCTGTATGATTTTACGAGTTTTAACTCTTGCAATATCATTGTTGTATTTTATTCTATATGTCTATCTGTGTACTTTTTACATTCTTTATTTCATTCGCTCATTTCTAAACTGAAGTATGACTGTTCATTAATGCATTTAAAACTTTTTAAAGAGAATCATGATAATTATGTGCATTTGAGCATTATTTTATTTTGTTCATGCATTATTTAATCTTCCATTCATAAATGTTTTGATCACATAGTTGCGTTGTTGTGTAATTTCATGTCTATTTGTGCATATTGTTGCATCGGGCATGTTTATCTTTGTATTTCTGAAATATATCCATTGGTTTTGTGTATTCTTCTTAGATTTGTGTAACTCATTTTTTCTTTGGATTATCATTTGTGATTCTAGCACTACAACAGAAAAGCCCTTTTACCTCAATTGAAAATGGGGTTTTACATGCATTTTAAAGGCGAGGTAACAAAGTGCGTCATAAAAAGTTTCAACTTTAACCCTCGCTTATAGAAGAATTTAGGGAAAAAGTGTACTGCACATGAGTTCTAACCCCATAAACAGCAATTTTATATTTTATAAAAAACACACAACTTTACCTATCAATTATACAAATAACCAAGGTGAAATATGTGTGTGTGTGTGTGTCTCTCTCTCTCTATATATATTTATATATATAAATATTCATATATATTTTTTTATCGAAATACACATTTTCATAATTTTAGATTATTTTTTTAAACCTACAAGTATAATTTTGAAGAAGAATCCTGAAACATCTTCATCAGCATCCTTGTGAATCTTGGTGAAGATCAAATGTTGAAATTTGTTGCATATCCGTATATTGAAATATGTTATTTGTTGCTTTTCATTCATTTTTTTTGGATATATAAAATTAACAAAGGTTAGATAAGGAAAATAATTTATCATGTAAAGACAAGAGATTAATGAAAGAACACAAACCTTGTATAAATACAATTTTCTTCTCTTGCAATCCATCACAAAGATTGCTTCCACGCTCTTTTAAGTTTCCCTTTTTCAATCCTAATATTCTCATTATCATTGTTTGTGATTTAGAATGTTTGTGATTCAGATATGTAGTGTGACATTTATTGTTATGAAAGATTGTCATGACGCTTTTATGCAAATAACTAATGTTTCTTGTGGATGAATGTGTTGAAAATTTCTTGAGCGTTGATTGTTAATAAATGGACGACAAAGATATGTTTATGGACGTCTAGGAATTTTACCTCGGTTTTTTGTTGGGTGATGTGAAAGAGTTGTCATAAAATTTAATATTTGTAATAGTGTAGTTATTTTGCATTTAGGTTCATTAGCATTGATCTCTTTTTGATCTTGTAAAACGGGGAGCAGTTGTGTGTGAGTGTATATTTGATTAATGCGTTTTATGTTGTTCGTGCTTTTATGCAATGTTTCAGGGGGAGTTCAAGAAAGTGAAGGAAAACATTGATCACACTTTTCTTCTAATTAAAGTCGACGCAATTCCAATTGCAAGCTTTCTAAACATAAAAAATAGGAGACTGAAGTTGCATGTTGCATATATCTGGCTCAAGGGTTAAATATTTTGATTACTTGTTCATTAAGCTTTTGGTATTGTTTTTTTTATCTATTGAGTCTCCTATTCGATTGCACATTTCTAGGATGATTTTCAAATTTGTTTTTACCATGCATAAATCAAAGTGTTTGATTATAGCTTAAGAAATATGCTTCAAGTCAATCTATTGTGTTTTTTGATCAAGAATTATATCATAATGGTTCAAGTCAATACTATATTAGTGTCATACCCCAAAATTTGCCCTCATGGTTTTATGTCTACGGGTTTATGCTTTGCATATCGTTTGCACACTTCCATTAGGACATTAACATAACTTCGCATTTATTCAAAAAATAAAATAAAATTCATGCATATGTTCATTTTACGCATTTTAATTCCATTGAGCGATTTAATAGCTTAAATGTTTATTTCACTATTTCTTTGGATTTATAGTTTTAATATTTTATTCAATTTTAATGTAAGTTGAATTTTCAATTAAAACTATTAAATCATCATACTATTATTTTTGTCCTTTTATTTGTTATAGGTGCAAATATCAAAGGAACATCTAGAGGTCCATTATTCATTTTTGGGTGAGGCCCAAGTTGCACACTAGCAAATCCTAAAGCTTATGCTATAAAAAGGACCCTTACACACTCTCTTACGGAGAAGAATTTTTAACCCTATTCTCATTACCTCATACACGTACATACACCATATTTTTTGTACACAAATCCGATTTTTATTTGAGTCAAAACCTGTAAGTCTTGTTCCACGTACAAACCCTTCCTCTCATACCTAATTCTATTAACACAAGAAAACCTCGTCTTTCTTGAGTCAACCCTCATTTTATTTTAGTATGAAGTCTTGATTTTGTACATATTTTTGACACTTGACCATAGTTCATAAACCATTCTCTTATTCAAAACTATAAACTAAGTTTTCTTCTGAAATTGATTTCCCTCGTAATCGAAAGTGATTTCTTTTTATCCAAATCTTGTTTTCCATCATGAGAAATCGAAATTGACCATCCCCATAACCTAATTCAATTTCTCTTTGAATCAAAATTGACTTCTCTCATAGCTAAACTCTTCCTTGTCCTTGTTTCGAAATCGTTCTTATTCTTCTCAGCAAGCCGATGATGTACTATCTCAAAGCATGGAATTATTGCAACAATCTCTTTCCGAAACGCTTTCATCCACCCCCAAGGGATATGTAAATGTTGAGAGTATCTGGGCCAAATGGCCATTTCAATAGCAAAGATAGCAACATTATAGACTTCCATTCATTAGTGGTCAAGCTGCCACCGACAGCCGCCGTTGAACGCCGACATTTACACAGCAAAATGCAGGCCCTCTTCTATTCAGCACCGAGTCGCCATCCTTCATCAGCATCATCACGCCTTCAAAAGTTTTAATACCTGCAAGATTCAAATGCACAATAACATATTCTCAGGAGAAGGTCAAGCATAACGGTCCGACTCTGCTCCAGCAACCGCAACAGATTCTTTCAGCTCCTGTACCGACGCATCAGTACCAACAACAAGGAAAAAGAAGAGATCAAGAACCACAGAACAGGAAGAGGAATTCAATTTGACACGTGTTTCCGACCACCGCGAACTACAGCCAACACCCAACGGGTATTCTATCTCCGCCGTGCCCGCACCGTCAACAGTAAAAATGCACAATCCGCCCCTGCAGCCGACCGCCGAAGCACGCTCTCCTCCGATCCGAAAGCCACCGTCAGCCAACGCCGATCGTACCTCCGAAGCTTCATCACTTTTGTTGCTGCGGGATTTGCTTTAGGAGGTACTATCTTGAGGCTTTTGGACTTTATGGGCATTCACCATTTATAATTTTCATATATTAAGCTTTTAATTTCTATTTTGGGTTTGTAATAGTTTAATTAGGTTTTCTAATTTCTGCACCTTATTTTCCCATAAAGTTTTATTGTAATCCCCGACCCCCGAAGCCATGTAATAGCTTAGGTTTACTTTCCGCACTTTATTTTCCTGCAAATATTAAACTGTCTAGATGTATGCATATGATTGTATGGCAAGATAATTTAATCAATCGTTAGCTCACTAATTCCAAAGATTAAATATCCGAATCTAACATACTCTTTGTCCACACTCACCTTTAGGGTACCCCCTCTTCGATTGCCTTTCGATCAAAATAGTCAAGTCCCTTCGAGCGTAGGGATGCCTTAGCCTATGCTGCCTTCGATTCAAAATCACCATGTCCCTCCGATTTAAAGATCATAGTCCCTTCGATTGTCGCCTACGATAAAATGATCTTGTCCCTCAATGTTGCCTTTGATTAAATGATGATATTCCTTTCGAAATGCTAAAGTATCCTCATAAGTTGCCTTCTATGACCACTCAATGACCCTTCGATGATCCGTCACGTCCAATAGATAGGACTACCTACCCATAAATGGTATGGTTAGTCTTATCCTTTAAAGAAAAGTATAAAGTATAGGAAAGACTAAGTATTAGGGTAAGTAGCTCTTAATTTGCTTGCTCAACAAAAAAAAATGTTTTTCACACCACAAGTTCAAATCAAACAAAACTTCAAAAACACTTCATAATTATTTTTGAGGACTGACACAAGGATAATTACGAAGCTTTTCCTTATTGGCACCTTCTTTCAAAACACACACACACACACAATGCTTTTTCAAGCTTTTCAAACAAAACAAAATGAGCAAAGCAAACTAAGAGCCCGTAGATAACTACGGATGAAAAGGGTGCTAACACCTTCCCTTTTCAGAACTTACCCCCCAAAGTCAAACTCTTTTCTTAAAGGTCTTTCCTGTACTTTTATACCTTTCCTAATAATTGGACAAAATAAAAGTCGGTGGCGACTCTTGCTCACCTTAACATCTGTTTACGAATATTCTAAAGTCAGTTCTCCCACCGAGTTACAGAACTGGCGACTCTGCTGGGGATATTTAAAAAGAGGGGTTACCTTAGATCTTAGTTCAGTTTAATACTTGTTTGTTTGTTTTGATTGCTTTACCTTTCAAGGTTGTTTTGGGCATTTGAATGGAAGATGAATCCTATACCCGGATTCGAGTGCACCTTAAGATAGGAAGTGGCATAGTCATGGCGACCTCCCTTGTGCATGCTTGGGATTGGTATATGAAGTTCACGCTTAACTTATTCCTCCATGGTTGTTTGCATGCTTCTCTTGAATGAGGGAGGTTCGTGTAGATACCCTTTGGTGATTCAGAGTTTAAGGACCTTTAGTGACCCTTTAACACATCTTGGCCTTTAGGAACGTAGTGGGGGGACTACCCTTGATGTATGTTGAGGGACATAGTCGCTACCCGATACTACACCTCAGATAGGTCCTTTCTTAAAGTATCATTGCATGGTATGTATGTATCAAGTCCGAGGGTTCTTTAGAGGGACTGACCATTCTGAGTAACTTTTTAGAACCTGTTACTAAATTCACTCTTATCCTTAGAAGTACCTATTGGGGAAGGGTAGTCACCTAGTCTAACTCCATGCAAGCCTTTAAGCTTAAGGACACTTGTGTGACTTGATTGTGCATGCTGCTAACCCTTTGATTTCCTTGCAAGATTTGCTTGTAGACTTACTTGTCCATACCACCTTATGTTTTTACATAACATGTTGACTAACCCATTTCAAGGATCTTAGGGATTTATGGCGCATAATTTCCAGCTACTATTATGGAAGGACTATCAAGAGCCTAAATTTCTATCAAAGGGAAAGAGGATTTATTTTCCTCTAGCCAGATGCTTTTCAAACTCGAAAGTACAATAAACTTTTGTCAAAGGGCTAGAGGATTTATTTTCCTCTAGCCAGATGCCTTCAAATTCAAAGGTACAGTTCCTATCAAGGGGCAAGAGGATTTGTTTTCCTTTAGCCATATGCCTTCAAACTCAAAAGTATCGTACCCTGAATCAGAGGCTATGACCCACTGTATATGGTGAGCTTGAGTCTTATAGAAGGACATTCGAAGACGAAGGTCAAAATCCTTCAGACGAAGCTGCAACCAAAGTTTCCAAAGGACAAGCTTCTCACTCTTACTATCCCTGAAGCTGGACACTTACAACTCTTGGGTGACTTCACCGAAATCTTCTTACTAGAAGCAATCTAAAGTGTTTTGCAGGCTCAGATACTAACGCCTGGTTTGTTTTCCACTATGGGGCACTTGGTCAGTCGATTGATGATTGTCAGCCATTCAGAGACGAGGTTCAAGACCTAATTGATGCAAAGGTTATCACATTCATACCTGAAATCCAAATTTGAAGTTCTCTTTCAACTCAATGGATCTTTTGAAGCAATAAGTCCATACAGATAAAATCTCCTCAACATTGACAATCTCTATATTATCATGCATGTTCACGCGTAGTCTTTCTTGTTTTGATTCAATACTGGTTATATTTCATACTTGTTTGTTTTTGAACTATAATAATGATGCATTGAATATGTTTGTCTTGAAAAAATTCATTTGATCTCGCTCTAACATGTTTTTCTTTGCTTGTGATGCCAAACTCTTGGCGATAAAACATAATAACTCCGAAGGGAGAATGACGAACACATAATACCGATAACCTCAATCGGTGTGCTTTCGAGTAAAACCCTGTTGATGATGTACATGAATTGTTACAAATCCCTAAGCACTAGAGATATAAGGAAGTTAATCCCTTGTCAACCCCTTTGAGCCTTGAAGTAGGAGTCTCTTTTCTATACGAAAAACCCTCGCACTTAACCTAGGGGCAGGGTAGTGTTCAGTTAACCTGATTGAGCATTCAAGATTCATCAGGAGCTCGCATCTAAGGATACAACAATGGTTATCCTTCAAAAGGTTGAGGAAAGTCAAAACCACAATTGTTATCCCTCACATTAGGAGGTCAAAATATGATGATACCACAATGGTATACCCTCGTGAACAAAGGAATGAGGCAGTCACAATCTTTCCAAAGAATCGAATACGTCTCATACAATTTATTCAAAAAAAGAAAAGAATGAAAAAAAAGAAAGCCCGCTGAGTCAGCAAATTGAAAACAAGTGACTTAGCCAAAAGTTAGGGCATCCCGCTGGACTTCAAACCCGGAATTCAAAAGAATTTGTCCAGGAAAAAGTTAGGGAAAAAAAAAGATCCTCAACAAAAAGGAAAAGTCGTGTGACTATAAATTCAAGATCATGTGGTTAGACACCAAGAATAAAAGGTAAGTGACTTCCATGTCCAAACACCTCATCGATTCCTCAATCATCTCAAACTCCTCTTGAAGGATGAATTCTCGCATCGAGTTAACTAAACTTAGGTTGGAGAACATCACGAAGAGGGTGGGCACCAATTAATTTTGAGCCTAAAAATATTGTTTGAAAAAAACCGTGAACCTGGCCACGTTACAACCCTCAAAAGTCCTAATTGAAGCAGGGTTAATTCGAAAGCATACTGTAACGAGAATATGGTAAACTAACTCCTAGGAGTTTTGCTAAACGATTGAGTTGGTATCACACCACCTTTCACAAAAAAAAATCGATGTTTTGACATCCTTTCAAAAATTTCTTTTAAACTTCAAGATAAACATGACTTTTGCATTAGAAATATATTTCTCATAATCAACATTCTTTGCATATGAAAAAGTGCTTGACATCAAGAAAGTTTCTATCATGAACTGCAAATGAAAAGTTTAATCCTCTCAAGGGACAAGTTGTGTTCAGAACTCCGTTGAGTTCAAGCAAGAATATCTCAAATTCGGATCACCCTCAGGGGTACAAAATCAGTCGAAACACTCCGTTGAGTAAGCGTTCAGATATCCGGGGCAGTCAAGTCAAGATTCAAATATCTCTGAAAGGCGCTGAACAATCAGAGATTTATTTTCCCCGCAAAACACTGCTATAATTTGCTGTCATCGTTAACAACATTTTGCATTCATACACCATATACCTCATGGCATATGTATAACATTCAACATTCTCGTTTATTTCGAGAACCTCATCACACAATACACGCATCATGACATTGCATAAAGCTAACGTTGCCTTTTCAGGTCATGTCACAATCAAAAGAACATTATCATCCAAATACAGTGCAAAGACGATTATATCAACGATTTACTTTTGACACTCATTCAATATACAGATATAATTCAGATGCTTCATTCTGGGTCTTTCTTCAAAGGATAATTCAGAAACAGTCAAAGAACTTATTATCCTTTCTAGCAACCTTTCTAGGTAGCAACCTTTTCTATCCTTTATCTGAGCCTGTTCAGGTAGTATCCTTTAAGACGTCTCTTATCACATTCTTCTTTAAGCCGAGGATCTACACTTCCAAGAACCTTTCCAGGTAGTCTCCTTCAAAATATTTCTTCTTAAGCTTCGCTTAAAGCGTAGTCTTGTTTACGACGACTCTCTTCCTTATCCGGGAACCTTTTCAGGTAATCTTCTGTAAGATATCACTTTCTGATAAATCTCTCCTTCGGATACAATCAATGCATATGATTCAGTCTGAAAAGCATCTGCTTTAGATGATACTTTGTCAACACTGGGATGGCATCTTTAAGCACATCTCTGACAACAATCTGTCAACATCTAGATGGCATCTGCAAGCCCATCTCCATCATTATTTCCTGCACCAACGAGCGAAAATATATGGGTATTCTAGTGTTCAATCCTCTTCCACCTTCAGATCACGAATCGCGAACATGCCAATCTACCTCTTCAGGTTTAAGAAGATTGAACAGGGGCAGCTGTCATACCCTAAAATTCGCCCTCCTGATTTTATTTCTATGGGTTTATGCTTTGCATATTGTTTGCACACTTCCATTAGGACATTAACATAACTTCGCATTTATTAAAAAAAAATCAAAAATTCATGCATATGTTCATTTTACGCATTTTAATTCCATTGAGCGATTTAATAGCTTAAATGTTTATTTCACTATTTCTTTGGATTTATAGTTTTAATATTTAATTCAATTTTAATGTAAGTTGAATTTTAAATTAAAACTATTAAATCATCATACTATTATTTTTGTCCTTTTATTTGTTATAGGTGCAAATATCAAAGGAACATCTAGAGGTCCATTATTCATTTTTTGGTGAGGCCCAAGTTGCACACTAGCAAACCCTAAAGCTTATGCTATAAAAAGGACCCTTACACACTCTCTCACGGAGAAGAATTTTTAACCCTATTCTCATTACCCCATACACGTACATACACCATATTTTTTTGTACACAAATCCGATTTTTATTTGAGTCAAAACCTGCAAGTCTTGTTCCATGTACAAACCCTTCCTCTCATACCCAATTCTATTAACAAAATATAACGTCGTCTTTCTTGAGTCAACCCTTATTTTATTTTCGTATGAAGTCTTGGTTTTGTACATATTTTTGACACTTGACCATAGTTCATAAACCATTCTCTTATTCAAACCTAGAAACTAAGTTTTGTTCTGAAATTGATTTCCCTCGTAATCGAAAGTGATTTCTCTTAATACAAATCATGTTTTCCATCATGAGAAATCGAAATCGACCATCCCCATAACCGAATTCAATTTCTCTTTGAATCAAAATTGACTTCTCTCGTAGCTAAACTCTTCCTTGTCCTTGTTTCGTAATCATTCTTATTCTTCTCAGCAAGCCGATGATGTATTATCTCAAAGCATAGAATTATTGCAACAATCTCTTTCCAAAACGCTTTCACACACCAACAAGGGATATGTAAATGTTGCGAGTATCTGGGCCAAATGGCCATTTCTATAGCCAAGATAGCAACATTATAGACTTCTATTCATAAGTGGTCAAGCTGCCACCGAAAGCCGTCGTTGAACGCCGACATTCACACAGCAAAACGCAGGCCCTCTTCTATTCAGCACCAAGTTGCCATCCTTCATCACCATCATCACGCCTTCAAAAGTTATAATACCTGCAAGATTTAATTTCACAACAATATACTCTCAGGAGAAGGTCAAGCATAACGGTCCGACTCTGCTCCAGCAACCACAACAGATTCTTTCAGCTCCCGTACCAAGGCATCACCAACAACAACAAGGAAAAAGAAGAGATCAAGAACCACAGAAGAGGAAGAGGAATTCGATCTGACATGTGTTTCCGACCACCGCGAACTGCAGCCAACACCCAACCGGTATTCTATCTCCGCCGTGCCTGCACCGTCAACGGTAAAAAGTCACGGTTCATCCCTGCAGCCGACCGTTGGAGCACGCTCTCCTCCGATCTGAAAGCCACCATCAGCCACTTCCGATCGGACTTCCGAAGCTTCATCACTTCTGTTGCTGCGGGATTTGCTTCAGGAGGTACTATCTTGAGGCTTTTGGACTTTATGGACATTCACCATTTATAATTTGCATATATTAAGCTTTAAGTTTCTATTTTGGGTTTGTAATAGATTAATTAGGTTTTCTAATTTCTTCACCTTATTTTCTCACAAAGTTTTATTGTAATCCCCCACCCCGAAGCCATGTAATAGCTTAGGTTTACTTTCTGCACTTTATTTTCCTGCAAATATTAAACTGTCTAGATGTATGCATAGGATTGTATGCCAAGATAATTTAATCAATCGTTAGCTCACTAATTCCGAAGATTAAATATCTAAATCTAACACACTCTTTGCACACACTCACCTTTAGGGTACCCCCTCTTCTGTTGCCTTTCGATCAAAATAGTCAAGTCCCTTTGAGCGTTGGGATGCCTTAACCAATGCTGCCTTCGATTCAAAATCACCATGTCATTCCAATTTAAAGATCATAGTCCCTTCGATTGTCGTCTATGATAAAATGATCTTGTCCCTCGATGTTTCCTTCGATTAAATGATGATAGTCCCTTCGAAATGCTAAAGTATCCTCATAAGTTGCCTTCTATGACCACTCGATGACCCGTCACGTTCAATAAATAAGACTACCTACCCACAAATGGTATGGTTAGTCTTATCTTTTAAAGAAAAGTATAAAGTATAGGAAAGACTAAGTATTAGGGTAAGTAGCTCTTAATTTGCTTGCTCAACAAAAAAATGTTTTTCCCACCACAAGTTCAAATCAAACAAAACTTCAAAAACACTTCATTTTTATTTTTGAGGACTGACACAAGCATAATTACGAAGCTTTGCCTTATTGGCACCTTCTTTCAAAACACACACACACACACACACACACAATGCTTTTTCAAGCTTTTCAAACAAAACAAAATGAGCTAAGTAAACTAAGAGCCCGTAGATAACTACGGATGAAAAGGGTGCTAACACCTTCCCTTTTCATAACTTACCCCCCGAACTCAAACTCTTTTCTTAAAGGTCTTTCCTGTACTTTTATATCTTTCCTAATAATTGGACAAAATAAATGTTGGTGGCAACTCTTGCTCACCGCAAAATTTGTTTGCGAATATTTTAAAGTCAGTTCTCCCACCGAGTTACAGAACTGGCGAATCTGCTGGGGATATTTAAAAAGAGGGGTTACCTTAGAGCTTAGTTCACTTTAATACTTGCATGTTTGTTTTGATTGCTTTACCTTTTAAGGTTGTTTTGGGCATTTGAAGAAGATGAATCCTATACCCGGATTCGAGTGCACCTTAAGACAGGAAGTGACATAGTCATGGCGACCTCCCTTGCATGCTTGGGATTGGTCAATATGAAGTTCACGCTTAAGTTAGGCCTCCATGGTTATTTGCATGCTTCTCTTGTATGAGGGAGGTTCGTGTTGATACCCTTGGGTGAGTCGGAGTTTAAGGACCTTTAGTTACCCTTTAACCCATCATGGCCTTTAGGAACGTAGTAGGGGGGGACTACCCTTGATGTATGTTGAGGGACATAGTCGCTACCCGATACTCCAACTCAGATAGGTCCTTTCTTAAAGTATCATTGCATGGTATGTATGTATCCTGTCCGAGGGTGCTTTAGAGGGACTGACCATTCTGAGTAACTTTTTAGAACCTGTTACTAAATTCACTCTTATCCTTAGAAGTACCTATTGGGGAAGGGTAGTCACCAGGTCTGACTCCATGCAAGCCTTTAAGCTTAAGGACACTTGTGTGCCTTGCTTGTGCATGCTGCTAACCCTTTGATTTCCTTGCAGGATTTGCTTATAGACTTACTGGTCCATACCACCTTATGTTTTTACATAACATGTTGACTAACCCTTTTCAAGGATCTTAGGGATTTATGGCGCATAATTTCCAGGTACTATTATGAAAGGACTATCAAGAGCCTAAATTTCTATCAAGGGGCAAGAGGATTTATTTTCCTCTAGCCAGATGCTTTTCAAACTCGAAAATACAATAAACTTCTGTCAAGGGGCAAGATGATTTATTTTCCTCTAGCCAGATGCCTTAAAATTCAAAGGTACAGTTCCTATCAAGGTGCAAGAGGATTTATTTTCCTTTAGCCATATGCCTTAAAACTCAAAAGTACCGTACCCTGAATCAGAGGCTATGACCCACTGGATATGGTGAGCTTGATTCTTATAGAAGGGCGTTCAAAGATGAAGGTCAAAATCCTTCAGACGAAGCTGCAACCAAAGTTTCCAAAGGACAAGCTTCTCATTCTTACTATCCCTAAAGCTGGACACTTACAACTCTTGTGTGACTTCGCCGAAATCTTCTTCCTAGAAGTAATCTAAAGATTCCTGCAGGCTCAGATTCTAACGCCTGGTTTGTTTTCCACTTTGGGGCACTTGGTCAATCGATCGATGATTGTCAGCCATTCAGAGACGAGGTTCAATACCTAATTGATGCAAAGGTTATCACATTCATACCTGAAATCTAGATTTGAAGTTCTCTTTCAACTCAACGGATCTTCTGAAGCAGTAAGTCCATACAGAGAAAATCTCCTCAACATTGACAATCTCTATATCATCATGCATGTTCATGCGTAGTCTTTCTTCTTTTGATTCAATACTGCTTATATGTCATACTTGTTTGTTTTTGAACTATAATTATGATGCATTGAATATGTTTGTCTTGAAAAAATTCATTTGCTCTCGCTCTAACATGTTTTTCTTTACTTGTGATGCCAAACTATCGGCGATAAAGCATAATAACTTTGAAGGGAAAATGATTAACACATAATACCGATAACCTCAATTGGTGTGCTTTCGAGTAAAACCTTGTTGATGATGTACAAGCATTGTTTCAAATCCCTAAACACTGGAGAGAAGTTAATCCCTTGTCAACCCCTTTGAGCCTTGAAGTAGGAGTCTCTTTTCTATACGAAAAATCCTCGCACTTAACCTAGGGGCAGGGTAGTGTTCAATTAACCTGATTGAGCGTTCAAAATTCATCAGGAGCTCACATCTAAGGATACAACAATGGTTATCCTTCATAAGGTTGAGGAAAGTCAAAACCACAAATGTTATCCCTCACATTAGGAGGTCAAAATATGACGATACCACAATGGTATACCCTCGTCAACAAAGGAATGAGGCAGTCACAATCTTTCCAACGAATCGAAGACGTCTCATACGACTTGTTCAAGAAAAGAAAAGAATGAAAAAAAAGAAAGCCCGCTGAGTCAACAACTTGAAAACAAGTGACTCATCCCGCTGGACTTCAAACCCGGAATTCAAAAGAATTTGTCCAGGAAAAATTTAGGGAAACAAAAAGATCCTCAACAAAAAGGAAAAGTCGTGTGACTATAAATTCAAGATCATGTGATCAGACACCAAGAATAAAAGGTAAGTGACTCCCATGTCCAAACACCTCATCGATTCCTCAATCGTCTCAAACTCCTCTTGAAGGATGAATGCTCGCATCGAGTTAACTAAACTTAGGTTGGAGAACATCACGAAGAGGGTGGGCACCAATTAATTTTGAGCCTAAAAATATTGTTTGAAAAAAACCGTGAACCTGGCCATGTTACAACCCTCAAAAGTCCTAATTGAAGCAGGGTTAATTCAAAAGCATACTGTAACGAGAATATGGTAAACTAACTCCTAGGAGTTTTGCTAAACGATTGAGTTGGTATCACACCACCTTTCACAAAAAAAATCGATGTTTTGACATCCTTTCAAAAATTTCTTTTAAACTTCAAGATAAACATGACTTTTGCATTAGAATTATATTTCTCATAATAAACATTCTTTGAATATGAACAAGTGCTTGACATCAAGAAAGTTTATATCATGAACTGCAAAAGAAAAGTTTAATCCTCTCAAGGGACAATTTGTCTTCAGAACTCCGTTGAGTTCGAGTAAGAATATCTCAAATTCGGATCACCCTCAGGGGCACAAAAGCACTCGAAACACTCCGTTGAGTAAGCGTTCAGATATCTGGGGCAGTCAAGTCAAGATTCAAATATCTCTCAAAGGCGCTGAACAATCAGGGATTTATTTTCCGCGCATAACACTGCTACAATTTGCTGTCATCGTTAACAACATTTTGCATTCATACACCATATACCTCATGGCATATGCATAACATTCAACATTCTCGTTTATTTCGAGAACCTCATCACACAATACATGCATCATGACATTGCATAAAGCTAACGTTGCCTTTTCAGGTCATGTCACAATCAAAAGAACATTATCATCCAAATACGATGCAAAGACGGTCATATCAACAATTTACTTTTGACACTCATTCAATATACATATATAATTCGGATGCTTCATTCTGGGTCTTTCTTCAAAAGGATAATTCAGAAACAATCAAATAACTTCTTATCCTTTCTAGGTAGTCTTCTCTAAGACCTTTCTTATCCTTTCTAGGAACCTTTCTAGGTAGTCTTTTCTAAGACGTTTCTTATCCTTTCTAGGAACCTTTTCTAGGTAGTCTTGTTTAAGACATATCATATCCTTTCTAGAAGCCTTTCTAGGTCTGTCTTGATTAAGACATATCATATCATTTCTAGGAGCCTTTCTAGGTAGCCTTCTCTAAGACCTTTCTTATCCTTTCTAGGAACCTTTCTAGGTAGTCTTTTCTAAGACGTTTCTTATCCTTTCTAGGAACCTTTTCTAGGTAGTCTTGTTTAAGACATATCATATCTTTTCTAGGAGCCTTTCTAGGTCAGTCTTGTTTAAGACATATCATATCCTTTCTAGGAGCCTTTCTAGGTAGGTTTGTTTAAGACGTTTCTTATCCTCTCTAGGAACCTTTCTAGGTAGTCTTGTTTAAGACATATCATATCCTTTCTAGGAGCCTTTCTAGGTCAGTCTTGTTTAAGACGTATCATATCCTTTTTAGGTGAGTCTTATTTAAGACGTATCATATCCGTTCTAGGAGCCTTTCTAGGTAGTCTTGTTTAAGATGTAACATATACTTTCTAGGTTAGTCTTGTTTAATACATATCATATCCTTTCTAGGTAGTCTTATTTAAAGACGTTTCTTATCCTTCCTAGGAACCTTTCTAGGTAGTCTTGTTTAAGACCTTTCTTATCCTTTATATAGAGCCTTTTTAGGTAGTCTTCTTTAAGACATATATCAACCTCTTTAGGTAAGCTTCCTTAAAATATTTATCCAATCTTTTCTAAGACATCTCTTACCCTTTCAGAGAGCCTTTCAGCTAGTCTTCTCTAAGA
Organism: Vicia villosa; assembly: GCF_029867415.1. NCBI lineage: Eukaryota > Viridiplantae > Streptophyta > Magnoliopsida > Fabales > Fabaceae > Vicia > Vicia villosa. The sequence continues at coordinate 168,007,717 of NC_081180.1, forward strand.
CAATTCTTCCTTAGCTTTATTTAAAGCCTAATATTCTTTACATTAGTTTTCTATCCTTTATCTGAGCATGTTCAGGTAGTATCCTTTAAGACGTCTCTTATCACAGTCTTCTTTAAGCCGAGGATCTACACTTCCAGGAACCTTTCCAGGTAGTCTCCTTCAAAATATTTCTTCTTAAGCTTCGCTTAAAGTGTAGTCTTGTTTACGACAACTCTCTGCCCTACCCGGGAACCCTTTCAAGTAATCTCCTGTAAGATATAACTTTCTGATAAATCTCTCCTTCGGATATAATCAATGCATATGATTCAGTTTGAAAAGCATCTGCTTTAGACGATACTTTGTCAACACCGGGATGACATCTTTAAGCACATCTCTGACAACAATCTGTCAACATCTAGATGGCATCTGCAAGCCCATCTCCATCATTATTTCCTGCACCAGCGAGCACAAATTTATGGGTATTCTAGTGCTCAATCCTCTTCCACCTTCAGATTACGAATGGCGAACATGCCAATCTACCTCTTCAGGTTTAAGAAGATTGAACAGGGGCAGCTGTCATACCCTAAAATTCGCCCTCCTGATTTTATTTCTATGGGTTTATGCTTTGCATATCGTTTGCACACTTCCATTAGTACATTAACATAACTTCGCATTTATTCAAAAAAAAATCAAAAATTCATGCATATGTTCATTTTACGCATTTTAATTCCATTGAGCGATTTAATAGCTTAAATGTTTATTTCACTATTTCTTTAGATTTATAGTTTTAATATTTAATTCAATTTTAATGTAAGTTGAATTTTAAATTAAAACTATTAAATCATAAAACTATTATTTTTGTCCTTTTATTTGTTATAGGTGCAAATATCAAAGGAACATCTAGAGGTCCATTATTCATTTTTGGGTGAGGCTCAAGTTGCACACTAGCAAACCCTAAAGCTTATGCTATAAAAAGGACCCTTACACACTCTCTCACGGAGAAGAATTTTTAACCCTATTCTCATTACCTCATACACGTACATACACCAGATTTTTTGTACACAAATCCGATTTTTATTTGAGTCAAAACCTGTAAGTCTTGTTCCACGTACAGACCCTTCCTCTCACACCCAATTCTATTAACACAAGAAAACCTCGTCTTTCTTGAGTCAACCCTTATTTTATTTTAGTATGAAGTCTTGGTTTTGTACATATTTTTGACACTTGACCATAGTTCAAAAACCATTCTCTTATTCAAACCTAGACACTAAGTTTTGTTCTAAAATTGATTTCCCTCGTAATCAAAAGTGATTTCTCTTAATCCAAATCATGTTTTCCATCATGAGAAATCGAAATCGACCATCCCCATAACCAAATTCAATTTCTCTTTGAATCAAAATTGACTTCTCTCGTAGTTAAACTCTTCCTTCTCCTTGTTTCAAAATCGTTCTTATTCTTCTCAGCAAGCCGATGATGTATTATCTCAAAGCATGGAATTATTTCTACAATCTCTTTCCGAAACGCTTTCATACACCAACAAGGGATATAAAAATATTGCGAGTATCTGGGCCAAATGGCCATTTCAATAGCCAAGCTAGAAACATTATAGACTTCCATTCATCTGTGGTCAAGCTTCCACCGACAGCCGCTGTTGAATGCCGACATTCACATAGCAAAACGCAGGCCCTCTTCTATTCAGCACCAAGTCTCCATCCTTCATCAGCATCATCACTCCTTCAAAAGTTCTAATACCAACGTATCAGCACCAACAACAAGGAAAAAGAAGAGATCAAGAACCACAGAAGAGGAAGAGGAATTCGATCTGACACGTGTTTCCGACCACCGCGAACTGCAGCCAACACCCAACTGGTATTCTATCTCTGCCATGCCCGCACCGTCAACGGTAGAAAGTCACAATCGGCCCCTGCAGCCGACCGCCAGAGCATGCTCTCCTCCGATCTGAAAGCCACTATCAGCCACCGCCGATCGGACCTCCGAATCTTCATCACTTATGTTGCTGCGGGATTTGCTTCAGGAGGTACTATCTTGAGGCTTTTGGACTTTATGGACATTCACCATTTATAATTTGCATATGTTAAGCTTTTAATTTCTATTTTGGGTTTGTAATAATTCAATTAGGTTTTCTAATTTCTGCACCTTACTTTCCCGCAAAGTTTTATTGTAATCCCCCACCCCGAGGCCATGTAATAGCTTAGGTTTACTTTCTGCACTTTATTTTCCTGCAATTATTAAATTGTTTAGATGTATGCATAGGATTGTATGGCAAGATAAATTAATCAATCGTTAGCTCACTAATTCCGAAGATTAAATATCTGAATCTAACACACTCTTTGCACACACTCACCTTTAGGGCACCCCCTCTTCTGTTGCCTTTCGATCATAGTCAAGTCCCTTCGAGCGTAGGGTTGCCTTAGCCTATGATGCATTCGGTTCAAAATCACCATGTCCCTCCGATTTAAAGATCATAGTCCCTTTGATTGTTGCCTACAATAAAATGATTTTGTCCCTCGATGTTGCCTTCGATTAAATGATGATAGTCCCTTCGAAATGCTAAAGTATCCTCATAAGTTGCCTTCTATGACCACTCGATGACCCTTCGATGACCCGTCACGTCCAATAGATAGGACTACCTACCCATAAATGGCATGGTTAGTCTTATCCTTTAAAGAAAAGTATAAAGTATAGGAAAGACTAAGTATTAGGGTAAGTAGCTCTTAATTTGCTTGCTCAACAAAAAAATGTTTTTCACACCATAAGTTCAAATCAAACAAAACTTCAAAAACACTTCATAATTATTTTTGAGGACTGACACAAGGATAATTACGAAGCTTTGCCTTATTGGCACCTTCTTTCAAAACACACACACACACACTATGCTTTTTCAAGCTTTTCAAGCAAAACAAAATGAGCTAAGTAAACTAAGAGCCCGTAGATAACTACAGATGAAAAGGGTGCTAACACCTTCCCTTTTCATAACTTACCCCCGAACTCAAACTCTTTTCTTAAAGGTCTTTCTTGTACTTTTATACCTTTCCTAATAATTGGACAAAATAAAAGTCGGTGGCGACTCTTGCTCACCGCAACATTTGTTTGCGAATATTTTAAAGTCAGTTCTCCCATCGAGTTACAATTAAAATCAAAGAAATCTCTTAAAATTTGAAAATAAAGAGATTCTAGTTGTGTGATTCAGATCACACTACCCTTCTGATTCCAATCAGACTTACAGAGAGCTCAAGGATCATTTCCTAGTTTTCAAGATTCGAATCAAAGGCTTCAGGTTTCTAATTATAACACTCTGATTTGAACCACAAGAATGCTTGATTTGAATCACATTGGACTAAAAGTTTATTTGTTTGCTTATGGAACTCTGATTCGAATCACTATTTCTCACGGCCCGAATCATGTGATTTGAATAACAATTTGTGTGACTCGAATCACACAAATGTGCTCATATGGTTTATATTCATTATTCAAATCACTTATATTTTAAATCGAAGCATATAAAGGCTTTTTTGCTAAAAACCTCTCATAATGTTGGAACACACATTCTTCCACTATTGATTTGAAAACTCAAAACTCACATGTTCTCTCATTTTCAAAAAGGGTGTTGAATCTTTCATGAATGATTGCAAACAATTTCTTTAATCTTATACCTCATTCTACTTCCATTTTTCGCGTGGATCTAAATGTCATCTTTGGTGATTTATGATTGTTTAGAAGATTATGATATTTTGTTTAACATTTTTTTGAATATTTTCTTGAGATTTTAAAGAGTTGCAAGGTGTGTGGTGTTGTGGTTGGTTTTTACAAGTCCAATGGAAATGAAGGAGGTTCCTCTCTCTAGATTCACTTTGGTAGTGTTATGTTGAAGCCTACGAGAAAGGTGGGTGTTCTTCTTAATCTTCAGACATACCAATGCTCATGATGCTAGTATGATGAAGTATAGATCCTTGCAGAACAAGGACTTTGGAGGAGATTGTTGGGGGTGGAAGATTCAAGACGATTTCAATTAAATATTTTGCTTGTATTTCAATTTGGATATTGTCATAATCTATAATGGCAGACCAAAATTTTCAATGACAAATTAGATATTGGAGTAGGCTTAGCGAGGATGATACCCATGCCACTTCAAAATCTAGTGTATACCTCTCTCTTTGTGTGTGTGTGTGTTTTTTAATTTTGTAGAAATTGTTTGTTATGTTTCTTTTACCGCTTTCCTAGAATTTCACGCTATTAGGTTTTCTTTTTTTCCTTGGTAGTGATTTATTGGTTAAGTGTATGTTTTGTTAGAATCAACACTTTTGATTTCTCTTGTTGTTGATTAAGGCGAAAACTATGGTGTTAGAATCAATATCATATTGAACTTGTATGAATACATGTCTTGTGTAAATTTGATATCAATTCAATACTTTGCTTGATTTTTTATCATTTAGTTAACTAGTTAATTCGATCTTTGTCATATTGTGTATCGATTATGTTGTCCTGTGTATATACCGATTGACAAGCATAATCACTTTATACGCATTTTTCTTCCGCAACGCAAACTACTTTTTGTTTTTCAAACTCTAGTAAAAAAATTTCAAAACTATTTTTAATTGGTCCATTTTACTAGGGAGCTCTACTCACCCCTCTAAATCGTTGCATCCTTGTATTCTCACCCAACAAAAAATATGATGCATAACTATTATTGGTTCAAAATAGTACATGTTCAATCCAAGTACACAAAATAATATAAAGATACATCACAAGTGTATCAAAATACATTATGTCATAAGTAAACCCAGAAAAATACATAACAAAACTAGAAAAACTAATAAAACACAATGGCTTCCATTTGTCTTGCTTTAAGTCATATTACCTTTGTATTTGCCAAATAAATGCTCATCTCTAATAAAAAGGATAAAACATGGGGTGAGATAACACATCTCAGTGGAGTTCTCATTAAGTCCATAAATTCTCTCAGTGGCTAGCTACATCATATCTAATCTACTACCACTCACAATAAGGAACTCATACGTGACATAGATGCCCAACATATAAAAAAGAAGGGCCCGGGATATAACCAATCTCATATACTCTAGATACAATGATACACTATCCCATACACATGTATAACCCACAGATCGTAACCACAATGATCTTTACACATCGAGTCTAGTTTATGGGATCATTGACATCCTACTACGTCTCAGTGAGACTCTTGCTCAATTTCCGGGCTATATTTTTGATAGATATAGTAAGTTGTATCACTTCCCATATGTATTTAATTAGCTTCGTCGTCCTTTCATTCAAGCATAACCGTATGGAAATTATACAAATTACATGGAAGTATAATTAGGTTAGGATTCACCACCTAAGACTTGCTTGCGAATAAACTCAACCACTAGGGTTTTCTACATTACCTCTCACAACATTTACCTCTCATTCTCTTACGTGTACTTAGCTAGTTATCCAATTCAACCTTTCGAACTATATTTCTTGACCGTAACCTCTCCACATGGGTACTATCACTCATTAAGGTACCCAAAGGACTAGAATACAAGTAGGGCAAGACTAACATGGGGAATGATCCCGTTATAGCCTTGTTGTAATATGGGATATGTCCTATAATGCGCCCAGGTCCCACCTTGGTACATGAACCAAAGGTTATTACGTAATGTGGGCTTCAACCCGTAATGTGCATAGGTCCCATCTTTATCTTCTACCTCGCATCATATCTATAACCAAAAAATTGCTAGCACTCACCTCCCTAACTGTATCACCAATTCGAGAGAATGACAATTAAAACCCTACTAAGAAACCTACATAGAATTTTATTAGGGATCACCACATGCAAAATTCCTAAGTTGTTCTACATGAGATTAAAGTCTAAAGAACCCCACTTTAGGCTCTTGTTTTTTATTTCAAGAGAGTTCTTGTGGAAGATGTTGGTGATTTTAGTATCATCAATGTATTTTGGTAGTAATGTAATTTACTATAGGCAGATGCAATTATGCGTTAAGCTTGAAACGAGTTAGGGTAGTGTGGAGTGCACGCTCGTCGAGCCAAACGTGTAATTGAATACGAATAATTGAAACGGGGTTCCAAGGGGTGAAGCCCCTGGCGGGGTGCGGGGCAGCGCCCCGTCGGGGTCCAAGGGGCAGAGCCCCTGGCTGGGGTCCCGCTGGCGGGGTGCGGGGCAGCGCCCCGTTCAAAAATTTGTCTGAACAGTTGTACCCTTTCCCAACAGACATGACCGTTTTTTGAACAGGTGTGTCTTTTCGGTTTCTATTATTGATCTTTTATATAAGGAGTCATTTGGCCTCGGTTTTGGTGACACGAAAAATAATACTTCCTCTCTACATTCCTGATCTGTTCTCTATTGTCATAAACAGATTGCTCTTCGAGAATTATTCCCACAAAGATTTCGTGAACCCAGGCAAGAATAGGGTCAAAATACTTTGTTCGGAAAGTGTACGAACACGATTCTTCGAAGTTATCCAGGATTATCATACCTATTTTCTAACAGAAGAGTGAAGATGAATGCGAGCCCTTGGTATTTCCTCTCCATATATTTGACTTGATGATCTATTTTATGCCATGCAAGGACTCTTTGAAGCTTGGATGCCACCCTTCATTCTTTCTCATTTCTCTCTCTATCTCGCTCTCTATCTCTCTCTCTCACGTTCTCTCTTCCTCTATATGATTTTCCTATTTCTCACAATAGTGTTGAATTGATGGCGAGAATATGAATGGAATATTCACTACTACAAACCGAGCATACAACAGCGCCCAAGTCATCACGGTTATTTCAAACACCGTGGCGACATCTCTAAACTAAGGCGCTAACACTTTTTATTTTTTAATTAATAATTAGGATACAATAACAGTTGATGAACTCATCGTGGTGATACAATCAAGCTTTCATCGGTTCGAACCTTAACACCCTCAAATATTTTATTCCTTTAACGTAAAGACACATCTTTTCTTTTTTACCTTAAGCTTTCACTTTGGTTGTTTCTTGCAACCATTGTGAAATACTTTTCACTTAATAAAAGCATAACATACAATTAATTATTTCATTCAGAACACAAAAGGATACCCTAGAAAATACGACGACAACGATAGAAAAATCTTCATCCTCTTCGACTTATGGTACATTACCATTAAGTGTTTGTTGTTTATTTATTGTTCTCTCTCGTTGTGATAATGGTACTGTTTTCTGAAAGTTCTTCGCTAGGGTTTCTTTTTTAACATAATAACATTGTGATGTGTATTGGGATGTTCTTATGTAGATTTTTCAACAATAACTTTGTGTAGTTACAAACTCATTATTGGATTGTTTTAGGTTTTGATGTTGTTAAAGGAAGTGAATGGCAACAGACACCAAGAGACAAGACATGCCAAGAGAACAAAAATTTCATCAAATAAACTTATAAAAAATGTCATTTTTTATTAATCATATCTAAATCCTTTAGCTGAGAGAAAGTTTGACCAAGTATAATCCACTTCATCATCATCATCATCATCATCAGAATCGATGATGATTGGATTTTTCACCCTTCTTCTTCTTGATCTCCTCTTTTTGGGAGCTCTCTTGGGTCTCAAAGGTTCAGTAGCAGGGTCTCTTTCAACGACTTGGACCTCTACAGCCACATCAACTTCTGTTCTCTCAACATTGGATGAAGTACTCATTTTGTGTTTTGGTTGTTCCTCTTCTCTGATTTCTTTGGATGTAGTTTCAACAAAAGTACTCATTTTGATTCTTCTTCTTCTCAGATTTCTTTGGATGAATTTCTTTTTGTGTTTTGGTTTAAAGAGATTTTCATCTTTTATATTGGTTCTTCTGATTCTTCCTTTTGTCAAATTTTTGAAAGTCTAAAAGTCAAAAGATTTCACGCATGTCAAGTTTCCTTCTAATTATTTCTTCTTTAAATCACCACGTTTTTTTCTCTTGGAAGTTGGAAAGAACTTCTGGATGACTAGCTACCTCGAGCTGTTGAATAATTACATGTATTTGTATTTTTGAATTTCTTTTTCCCTTCTTTGATAATCCTTCGGCTCCTTCTTATGCATAATTTGATGTAATGATGTGTATGTTGTGGGTTGTTTGGTTCCTAATGGAATATTGTCATTAATATAATACAAGTTTTGATATTCAATTCACAAATGGCTGTATATTTTTAAAATAAGAGAATTCCTTTTTTAAAAACAAATATTTTGACAACGGTTATAAAAACTAACCGTGGTTGTATATTGAGCACTAGAATAATATAAACTCCAAAATGTCAATGCTGAGAATCGAATCTGGGACCTTTAGGTCTATCACAACGGTTGAGTTAACTAACCGTTGTGATATCGCATGCGCTTTCCAGTATACTACAACGGTCCCGGGATCGCGATTGTAAGTAACACGTTTACAACAACACTGTACATAACAACGTCAGGACCTGAGTGATTATATATCTTTTCCAACCGTTGATAAATGCCTTTTTCGTATTAGTGATTTTTCTTTTGAGTCCTTATACTCTTCAAGAAAAAGACCTAAATGTCCCTATCAAATCTCAAATTTTCCAAACTTGTCCTTTATGTTTTAAATCGTTAGAACTTTTAATTTTGGGACATGGTCAAAATATTCCTTAAGTTAACACATTTGTTTAAGATAAGTAATGAGGTATTGCAGACTCACTGATGAAGTGATTTTGTTGTATAAAATGCACGTTTAGATTTTGAAATCTGAACGATACGAAGGATATTTTGATATTTCTTTAGTGTGTGTGAATTGTGATCACTACCTAGGAATAGTGAGCAACACCATAACTTTGTAAATTGAAATTATTTTAATCTTCCCAATTAGGCTGAATTGTTCTACCTTGGCCATTAGGTTTTTTTCTCTCATTATTTTTAGACCGACAAATTAAGAGAAAAATGATATGTAATGTAAGAGAATAAATCCTCTCTCATTAAAATTATCTTTGGTAAAATCTTACCCCTTCTTTTTTTCTCTGACACATAAAATAAGTATACTAAAAAATTATTACATTTAAAATCGAGTGATAAACGAGTTTCAGTGTCATGACCTCTCGGCACGAGCTCTAGATTACTAGGGTCCACTCCTCTAAAAACAATTGTGTGAAAAGAAAAAAAATTAAATAGTGAGAATTTTTCACATAACACCCTCCAGGGGAAATGTCACATGAGACAATTCCAATTAGAGGTGGCAAAACGATCCGTGGTCCACCAGGCCGGACCGTGCACCCGTAAAAAATTGGCAGGTTGGGTTGGAGTTTTGAGCCTGCCGCCCACCAAAACCCGCCCCGCCAATGCTAGCCTCGCCAAAGCCAATCGTCCGTCAATGCTCGCACCGCTTATTCGTTCAGCCCGTCTCGCCTTAAGTCCATATTTTTTTAGTTAATTATAGTAATTTCAATTTTTAATGATTTATATATATATATATATATATATATATATATATATATATATATATATATATATATTAGGAGGGATATAATTACTCCAGGAGTAAGAGCATCTCCAATGGTGAACCCATTTTTGGGTTCCTTGTGGGACCTATTAAGCCGCGTCATCTTGAAGCAACTCAACTAATTTTTCGCTCCAATGGTGCAACTCTTAAGAACCCATATTGGGTCCCACAATTTTACTTTATTTATTAATATTTGATTCATATTAAATTCTATAGCAATTCAAATAATAATTTTAATTATTTAAATTAAAATTGATATAAAATAAATAAAATTCAAATTAAACTTATAATTTAAAATGATAATTAATATTAATCTCAAATACATGACATATAATTAAAAATAATAAAAATAAATAACATCACATAATAAATTAAACTTAAATTTCATCATCTACATGTCCAAAACGTTCTCAAATATACTCGACTAAATCTCCTTGAAGTTGACGATGAACTTGTTTTTCTCGAATACTTGCTCTTCTTTGTAGTCTTGTTGCAAGATTCGGATGAGGACCGCTAAATGTTTCGGTTGTTGAGTTGTTGTCATCCACATTATCATAAGAGTAATCAAAATTACCTCCATATGTATGTCGTTCGTCTTCAACAATCATGTTGTGTAATATGATGCATGCATATATGGTATGCTTGAGGGTGTCCATGTGCCAGGCACGTGCTAGGCCACGTATAATTGCAAATCGAGATTGAAGCACTCCAAATGCCCGCTCCACATCTTTTCTAGCTGATTCTTGATGTTGAGCAAATAACTTTTTCTTTTCTCCCTGTGGTATTGAAATGGTCTTGACAAATGTAGCCCACTCGGGATATATACCTGTTAGAACAAGATTTGTTCTGATCAATGTTCTTAGTTTTGATGATAACAATGTATATGAATTTTGTGTGAGATAATGTGGTACTCTAATACTATGCAATTTCCATTTCAAGAATTATATAAAGAGTATGCACAAAATCAGCGCAAGAAGCACTGACTCAGGAGGTTCAGCATGCAACATCAGAACATGGTCTGGCAAGACATCAGAAGATGGTCAAGCAAAATTAGAACATGGGTCTATGGAAGCATCAGAAGGACTTGAGATCAGAAGCAGAAGCACTGAAGTTCTCATGGTATCACGCTCAGAAGCACTTCAAGGTCAGAAGACAAGAAGATGCTCTGCACCAAGCTGTTTGACTCTGATGATATTCAAACGTTGTTCACACAAACATCAGATCAGAAGCAAGTACTAGCTGGCAGGCTACGCTGACTGACAAAAGGAACGTTGAAAGTTATGAAAGGCAACGTCAGTAGACACAGCGAAAGCAAGGCTCGAGGTAGTTGACAAAAGCGTGAAACATTAAATGCAATGCTGTACGGAATACGCAAAGCATTAAATGCTCCCAACGGTCATCTTCTCAAACGCCTATAAATATGAAGTTCTGATGAGAAGCAAGGTTACGAACTACGAATTCTGAATACAATACTCTTATGCAAAAACGCTGAAACGCTGTTCAAATCAAAAGCTCTCAAACTTCATCAGCCTCACTACATTGCTGTTGTAATACATTAGTGAGATTAAGCTTAAACTTAAGAGAAAATCATAGTTGTGATAATAGCTTTATAAGAAGCATTGTAACTCTTAAAAGAATTTGTTTACATTAAGTTGTAAAAACTAGAGTGATCAGGTTGTTGATCAGTATACTCTAGAAAGTCTTAGAGGGTATCTAAGCAGATTGTTCCTAGAGTGATCAGGTTGTGATCAGTATACTCTAGAAGACTTAGAAGTTGTCTAAGTGGAAAACCATTGTAATCTTGTGTGATTAGTGGATTAAATCCTCAGGTGAGGTAAATCACTCCAAGGGGGTTGACTGGAGTAGTTTAGTTAACAACGAACCAGGATAAAAATCATTGTGCAAATTGTTTTTATCTTACAAAGTTTTAAAGCTACACTTATTCAAACCCCCCCTTTCTAAGTGTTTTTCTATCCTTCAATTGGCATCAGAGCGCCGGTTCTAAGGTGCAAGCACTTAACCGTGTTTAGAAAAGATTCAGGAAGAGAAAAACGCTTCAGTACAAGATGTCTGGTGAAATTCCAACAAATACATCTACATCTGGCTCAGCTGAGCAATACAATGGAAATGGTAACAATGGTTATACTAGACCACCAGTATTTGATGGTGAAAACTTTGAATACTGGAAAGATAAACTTGAAAGTTACTTCCTTGGTCTAGATGGTGACTTATGGGATCTTCTGATGGATGGTTAGAAACATCCAGTGAAAGCTACTGGCGTAAGGCTTACAAGACAAGAAATGAATGATGATCAAAAGAAGCTTTTCAAAAATCATCATAAATGTAGGACTGTTTTGCTGAATGCTATCTCTCATGCTGAGTATGAGAAGATATCTAACAGGGAAACTGCCTATGATATATATGAGTCATTGAAAATGACCCATGAAGGAAATGATCAAGTCAAGGAGACCAAAGCTCTTGCTCTAATTCAGAAATATGAAGCCTTCAAGATGGAGGACGATGAAAATATTGAGAAGATGTTTTCAAGATTTCAAACGCTAACTGCTGGATTAAGAGTTCTGAACAAAGGCTACACCAAGGCTGATCATGTAAAGAAGATCATCAGAAGCTTGCCCAGAAGATGGGGTCCAATGGTAACTGCATTCAAGATAGCAAAGAATCTAAATGAAGTCTCTTTGGAAGAGCTAATCAGTGCCTTAAGAAGCCATGAGATAGAGCTGGATGCAAATGAGCCTCAGAAGAAAGGTAAGTCTATTGCATTAAAATCTAATTTTAAAAAATGCACTAACGCTTTTTCGGCTGAAGAAGTAGATTCTGAAGAATCAGAATAAGAAGAAGAAGATGAACTGTCCATGATCTCCAGAAGGGTGAACCATCTCTGGAAGAGCAAACAAAGGAAGTTCAAGAGCTTCAGAAGTTCAAAGAAGCTTGAAAGAGGAGAATCTTCTGGAGGCAGAAGATCAGACAAGAAGAAGGTCATCTGCTATGAGTGCAATGAGCCTGGACACTTCAAGAATGAATGTCCAAAACTTCAGAAGGAGAATCCCAAAAGAAGTTTCATAAGAAGAAAGGTCTTATGGCAACATGGGATGATTCTGAATCAGAATCAGACTCTGAAGGAGAGCAAGCAAACCTTGCACTGATGGCCCTAGTGGATGATGGATCAGAATCTACATCAGAATCAGATTCTGAAGAGGTATTTTCTGAACTATCTAGAGAAGAGTTAGTTTCCAGTTTAACTGAACTTCTGGAACTCAAGACTCATCTTAGTATCAAATACAAAAAGCTGAAAAAACAATTTGAATTTGAAACTAAGAAGCTGGAAGTGGAAAATTCTGAACTGAAGGAAAAAATTTTAAAATTATCCAAAGATATTGGATCTCCTTCTGAATCAGAAAAATCCATTCCCAGTCTCAATCATATTCTGAAAGAATATGACTCGAGCTTCAGGAAGTTCCTATCTAGAAGTATTGGCAGAAGTCATCTTGCTTCTATGATATATGGTGTTTTTGGAAACAAAAGGTTTGGTTTTGGCTATGAGGGTGATACCTCACACAAATTTGAACATGTTGATGATTTGAAAATCACATACAAACCATTGTATGATCAGTTCAAATATGGCCACTCTCATGATATCAAGCTCACCTCACATGCACAGAGTTTTCACACTACACACACCAAGAAGCATGTGACACAACCTAAAAGATATCATGCTGCCAAACCTAAAGAATATCATGTTGTTCCTCCTGTTACTTATCATGCTAAACCCAAGTTCAATCAGAACTTGAGGAAAACTAACAAGAAAGGACCCAAGAAATTGTGGGTACCTAAGGAGAAGATAATTTCTGTTGCAGATATCCTTAGCAGCAAATAAGACAAAGCACAAAATGTCATGGTACCTGGACTCTGGGTGCTCGCGACACATGACGGGAAGAAGGTCTATGTTCCAAGACCTGGTGCTTAAGTCTGGTGGAGAAGTCATGTTTGGAGGAGATCAGAAGGGCAAAATTATTGGCTCTAGAACCATAAGTATTGGTAACTCTCCTTCCATAACTAATGTACTTCTTGTAGAAGGATTAGCGCATAACTTATTGTCCATAAGTCAATTAAGTGACAATGGTTATGACATAATCTTCAATCAAAAGTCTTGGAAGGCTGTAAGTAAGAAGGATGGCTCAATCCTATTTACAGGCAAGAGAAAGAACAACATTTATAAGATTGATCTTTCTGATCTTGAGAAGCAGAAGGTGACTTGTCTTATGTGTGTTTCTGTTAGGTGCCAAATTGTGTTTATATTTAGTTTAATTAATGGCACCTTTCGACCGTTTTTATCGGATATTCGTACAATTCCCTGAAGTTTTAGATAATTATTTATAGTTTATAATATTAAGCTTTCATTTTATGTTAATATGTGTTTTAGTTATGATTTTTGTAGGTTTTAGCCAATTTTGGGGAAGTTTGGAGCTTGTTTTGAGCTTTGCAAGAGAGTCCCAGGCAGAGAGTTGCGCGCGTCGCGCGGAGATGTGGGCGCGTCGCGCCCTGGGCGAGATATTTTGGAGCTTCCTGGCAGAGAGTTGCGCGCGTCGCGCGCATGGGCGGTTTATAATTTTAAGTGTATTGGCGCGAAGCGCGCTGGAGGGCGCGTCGCGCCCTGGACAGAATTCAGAAATGCTATATAAAGGGGTTTTCAGATATTTTGGAGTTGTTGGTTGATCTTGAGAGCAAAAGAACACTTGTGCACTGTAGCAAACAAAGAATCGAAGATTGGAAGCTTTGATCGTCGATTAATCGCCTTTGATGCTTGTTGATCTTCATCCTTTACTTCTTGTGCAAGCTACCATTCTCATGGATAGCTAAATCACTTTTGTATCAAGATAAGATGTAATCTTCCTAGCCTTTTGTATGTTTTTCTTGTGAATATATGTGTATGAACAAGTGATGATCAATATAGATGGTTTAGTTTGTTTATTAAAGCTTTTTCTTTGGTATAAGTGTTTGAGACATCAATGTTTGTATCTAGACCTAACTAATCATCTTTCAAACTATAAGTTGCAGACATGGATTTAGAGTTTGATGTTTACTAATTATCGGTTCTTAAAACGTTATTTGTATTGTTTAAACGGTGGAGAAATCGTCGGTTAAACAATACGGTAAATCTAACTATATCGTTGCGGACACGGACGATATAGGTGTCGATACGTAATTATATTGATCGTTAGCAAGTTCATAAGCATCTATTTATAAGGAGACATACAAATTTAGGTCGATGAAATCGAATCTTGATACATTTTCTTTAACTTAGAACTTTCATTAATTTACTCTTTGCTACTAAAAGAATTGAATGATCTTTTGCAAACCCAAATTTAAAGTAACCATAACTCAAGACAAAATAGGCTATAGAACGGCGGTGATATCGCAATAATCCCTGTGGATACGATAATAGCGAAAAGTACACCACAATACTCTTTCAACAAAATGGCGCCGTTGCCGGGGATTGTTGTTTAGATATTGCAAGCATTGCAATAGTTTGTTTTGTATTGAGTCTTATAATTAATATCTTGTTTCTAAATTTATTTTCCTTGTGTTTGTTAATTTGCTTGGTTAGTTTTTCAGATTACAGTTTATGCGAGGACGTGTACCTGCAGATCAACTCCTTTTTGATCCTGAGATTGAGAGGACTGCTCGTAGAGAGAATAGCAAAACTCGTAGGAGGAGACAACTAGCTAGGGAAAGAAGACAGCAACAAGAGGCATCTTCTTCTTCAACTCCTGTTGAAAACTTGGTTGAGGAAGAAATGGCTGCGGATCCACCACCTCGAGGGCCATGTGTTAACAGCCCTCGTCTCAATGCACAATTTGCTCGTGATCAGGCCAATGGAAGAAACTCCGAAATGAAGACGGGGTTACTTCAATTATTATACCAAAATCCGTTCACAGGGGCAGATCACGAGGATCCATTTACTCATCTAACAAAGTTCTACGAGATTGCCGGAACAATAGGTGCTCCGGAAGACCAAGAAGAACAGGTGTTCAGGAGACTTTTTCCTCATTCCTTAATTGGAAAAGCTAAGGAATGGTACCTTGATCAACCTAATAATGTCATGACAAATTGGAACGAGTTAGAAGAGAAGTTCTTGGATCGGTTCTTTCCTCACAATAGGTTCATGGAAGCGAAAACTTCTATTGCGGTGTTCTCTCAAGGTTCGAATGAATCTCTCAATGAAGCATGGGAGAGGTTCAAGTCCATGGTTAGAAAGTGCAAAGGTCATGGGTTTGATGAGTTGTCTCAAATCCATATCTTTAGAAATGGACTCCAACCTCAACCAAAAACTCTTTTAGATGCTACCGCGGGTGGTTCGTTGATGTCAAAAACTGCTGCAGAAGCGATTGCTATCATTGATAGAATGGCTTTGAATGATCATCAAGGGCAACACAACCGTAGTGCATTGCAAAGAAAACCGGGAGTTCTTGAATTGAATACTAGTGATGCAATACTTGCTCAAAACAAGTTATTGACACAACAAGTAGAATTGCTCACTCAACAAATGTCAAAACTCCCTCAACAAATCAAAGAGATAAATGGGAGCCCTTCTAAAAATCAACATGTGATGTGTTGTGAATTGTGTAGGGGTGACCATCAAACAGGTTTTTGTCCTCCACCGGGTGAAGAGGTAAATTATGTGTCTAATCCTAATCAAGGATATGGTGGAAGACAACAACAACAACCTTACAACAATAACCAAGGTTACCAACAAAGAGGTAATCAAGGTTATCAACAAGGATGGAGGCCGGAAGCGGGCCCATCGAATCGTCAAAATCCTTATCAAGGCGGTTACAATCAACAACCTCAACAAACAAAGCTTTCTATCGAGGACACTCTTAGCCAATTCATGCAATTGCAAATTGCAAGCCAAAAGAGTACGGATGCCGCAATTAAGAACCTTGAAACTCAAGTCGGGCAATTGTCAAAGCAACTTGCCGATCAAAACAAAGGTCCTTTTCCGGCTACTACACAAGAAAATCCTCGTGAGCATTGTAAGTCAATTCTAACTCGTAGCGGTAGAAATATTGATATGGGTGTAGGAGAAATAGTTGAGGAGGAAATTGTTGAGAGTGAAAAAGATAGGGTGATTGAAGTAGAAAAAAATGTTGAGGGTGATTTAGTTGAAAATGAGAAAGAGAAAGAATTAGTGGAAAAAGAAACTCTTGAGAAAGTTGTAGAAAAAGAGAGAAAAAAATTGAGTGTGAGTGAAAAGGGAAAGAAGAAGGTGGATGATTCTATACAAGTGAAGAAATTACCTTACCCTCCTGGTCCGTCAAAGAAAGAAGATGCAAAGCACTATGCTCGGTTCTTGGACATTTTTAGCAAGTTGCAAATCAATGTCCCTTTTTCCGAAGCATTAGAGCAAATGCCGATGTATGCAAAATTCATCAAAGACATCATCACTAAGAAGAGAAGATTCTTGGATCCGGAGGTAGTAACGGTGAGCTCTTGTTGTAATGCGTTAATTCAACGCACTACTCCGATAAAATCAAATGATCCTGGGCGGGTAACCTTACCGGTGTCTATTGGAAATGTTCACATAGGCAAAGGTTTGGTAGATACCGGTTCTAGCATTAATTTGATCCCATTGTCTATGGTGAGAAGATTAGGAATCAATGATTTGAAGCCGACAAGAATGACGTTATCATTAGCAGATAAATCCACAGCTCATCCTCATGGAGTTGCGGAAGACTTGCTTGTCAAGGTTGACAAATTTTGGTATCCTGTTGATTTTATCGTTATAGACATGGAAGAAGATCCTGAGATTCCATTGATCTTAGGAAGGCCTTTTATGAAGACGGCCCGAATGATGATCGATATTGATGATGGCTTAATGAAATTAAGGTACCAAGATGAAGAATTATGTCTTGATCTCTTTGAAGCCATCAAGCATCCTAATGATGAGGATGATTGTTTTAGAATCGATGCTACCGAAAGGGCTATTATGAAAGTGGAGAATCAAATGCACTTGTCGAATCCTCTTGAGAAGACTTTAATGGAAGCTCTCGAAGTTCTCACCAAAGATCAAGAGAAGGAAATTGAAGATTGCTTGAGAAACTTAGAGGCTTGTGAGGAGATGAATCCATTTGAAACTCAAATTGAAGAGTTGAAGGATGAACCTAAAGTTGAAGAGCAAAAGGTGGAGTTGAATGTGTTACCATCTCACTTGAAATACGTGTTTCTCGGTGACAATTCTACTAAGCCGGTTATCATTAATAGTGGTTTGTCTAACAAGGAAGAGCATCGATTGAAGGAAGTGTTGACGAAGAATCAAGAAGCAATAGGATGGGTTTTATCCGACTTGAAGGGTATTAGTCCGGCCTATTGTATGCATAAGATTATGTTAGAAGATGATTTTCGGCCCGTGGCACAACCTCAAAGGCGATTGAATCCAACCATGAAAGAAGTTGTTAGAAAAGAGGTTGTGAAGTTATTAGAGGCGGGGATGATTTATCCCATCTCCGATAGTGAATGGGTGAGCCCGGTGCATGTGGTTCCTAAGAAGGGTGGATTGACAGTTGTGAGAAATGAGAAGAACGAGTTGATTCCTTCGAGAGCGGTGACCGGGTGGCGTATGTGTATTGACTATAGGAGGTTGAACCAAGCAACAAGAAAAGATCACTTTCCATTGCCTTTTATGGATCAAATGTTAGAGAGGTTAGCCGGAAGAAATTTCTATTGTTTCTTGGATGGTTATTCGGGATACAATCAAATATCAGTGAATCCGGCGGACCACGAGAAAACTGCTTTTACATGTCCTTTTGGCGTTTTCGCTTACCGAAGAATGCCATTTGGACTATGTAATGCTCCTGCAACATTTCAAAGGTGCATGCAAGCTATCTTCTCTGATTTGATTGAGAAAAGCATCGAGGTGTTCATGGATGATTTTTCTGTGTACGGGTCGTCATTTGACTTGTGCTTAAAGAACCTTGATGTGGTAATGGAGAGATGCATTGAAACAAATTTGGTTCTCAACTGGGAGAAATGCACTTTCATGGTGACTGATGGGATTGTTCTTGGCCACAAGGTTTCTTCAAAGGGTCTTGAGGTAGATCCGGCAAAAATTGAAGTTATTGAAAAACTTCCCCCTCCGGTGAATGTGAAAGGCATAAGGAGCTTCTTGGGACATGCTGGGTTCTATAGAAGATTCATCAAGGATTTCTCCAAGGTCGCAAAGCCTTTGAGTAATTTGCTCAACAAAGGTATGGAATTTAATTTTGATGAATCATGTCTAAAAGCTTTCCTAGAACTTAAAGCAAATTTGACCACCACACCCATAATTGTCGCTCCTAATTGGTCGCTTGAGTTTGAACTCATGTGCGATGCGAGTGACTATGCGGTTGGTGCGGTCTTAGGCCAAAGGAAGAACAAACAATTCCATGCTATACATTATGCGAGCAAAGTTTTAAATGAGGCACAGGTTAACTATGCCACTACCGAAAAAGAATTGCTCGCAATTGTATTTGCATTGGAAAAGTTTCGCTCTTACCTCATTGGTTCTAAAGTTGTGTGTTATACTGATCATGCCGCAATCAAATATCTTCTCACCAAGCCTGATTCAAAACAGAGGCTTATTCGGTGGATTCTTTTGCTTCAAGAATTTGATCTTGAAGTGAAAGATAAGAAAGGTACAGAAAATTTGATTGCGGACCATTTGTCTCGGTTAGTGAATACCGAGGTGACAAACAATGAAAAAGAGGTGAGGGAAGAATTCCCCGATGAAAAACTGTACATGGTACAAGAAGTTAGACCCTGGTTCGCAGATATGGCTAATCACAAAGCATCTGGCTGGATACCGGAGGATCTAACTTGGAATCAAAGAAAAAAGTTTTTAAACGATGCTAATTTTTATGTTTGGGACGATCCTCACTTGTTTAAGTTGAGTAGTGACAATCTTTTGAGAAGATGTGTCGCGGATGAGGAGGCAAAAAGCATTTTGTGGCATTGCCACAATTCGCCTTATGGTGGTCATTTTAATGGTTTGCGTACGGCCACAAAAGTCCTTCAATCGGGATTTTGGTGGCCTACTTTGTTCAAAGATGCTTACCACCATGTTGCCTCATGCGACAGTTGTCAAAGAACTGGTGGAATAGGGAAAAGAGAGGAAATGCCCCTCCAAAGTATTGTAGAAGTTGAGGTATTCGATTGTTGGGGCATTGATTTTGTTGGACCATTCCCTTCCTCAATGTCAAATGAATACATCTTGGTAGCTGTTGATTATGTGTCTAAGTGGGTGGAAGCGATTGCTTCACCCAAAGCAGATGGTAAGACCGTGATAAAGTTTTTGAAGAAAAATATATTTTCGCGGTTTGGCTCGCCAAGAGTGATAATTAGTGATGGTGGATCTCATTTTTGTAATGCTCCGCTTGAAAAAGTGTTGGAGCAATATGGAGTCAAGCACAAGGTAGCTACTCCATATCATCCACAAACAAATGGGCAAGTTGAGAGGACCAATCGAGAGATTAAGAGAATTCTTGAGAAAACTGTGTCTAGTTCTAGGAAGGATTGGTCAATGAAGTTAGATGAAACCTTGTGGGCGTATCGGACCGCTTTCAAAGCACCGATCGGTCTTACACCATTCCAAATGGTGTATGGTAAAAGTTGCCACCTTCCCGTAGAACTAGAGCATAAGGCATATTGGGCCTTGAAGCTTTTGAATTTTGACCACAAGTTGTGTGGAGAGAGAAAAAAAATCCAACTTAATGAGTTGGAAGAGATGAGATTGCATGCCTATAAGTCCAATTCGATTTACAAGGAAAAGACCAAATTCTATCATGATAGTAAGGTTAGAATGAAGGACTTTAAGGTAGGGCAATTAGTTTTACTCTTCAATTCCCGGTTAAGACTTTTTCCGGGAAAGTTGAAGTCTAAATGGTCCGGACCGTTTTTGGTCAAAGAAGTGAGAAGCCAAGGGGCTATTGTGATAGAGGACCAAAAATCAAACCAAGAGTGGGTAGTAAATGGTCAGAGGTTGAAGGTGTATCGAGGAAGCGATTTTAATCGTGAAACTTGCGTTTTATCGTTTGGCGATCCTTGATTGCCTTTGACCGTCGAGCTGACCGACGTTAAACAAAGCGCTCTTGGGAGGCACCCCAAGTTGTATATATTCACTTGTATTTGTGTTATTTTTGCAGGTGGGATTTTTGAGTTGTCGTCGAGCCAGAAACGATCTACCGGTATTTTTGGGCGTGCTGAAACAATGCAGTTTTTCTGCTGTTTCTGGTGTAGCGCGCGTCGCACCCATATGCGCGCGTCGCGCGCTATGTGTACTCAGGGACCCTTTCCAGGCAGAGATGAGGGCGCGTCGCGCCGAGTCTGCGCGCGTCGCGCGCTGTACGTATTTTTGAAAAAAAAAATAATTTTGTTTGGGCCCACCCCTGCTGGGCCCGACCCAGTTTCGTGTTCAGAAGTTAGTTTTAGGGTTTTTGGAGGTTATAGCCTCCATTCCTCTTTGTGCCAAGAAACCAAACACACACACAACCAAAATTTTCGATTCTTGCATTTATCCTCACTATTACTCGTCTCTCTACTGTCATCAATCATCTGAGGTATGTTCTTCTTCTCCTTTCTTTCCATTAAATTAGTTTTAGTTATTAGGTTTTTAGATTTAGGAATTTCTTGATAATTTTGAAAAATTAGGGTAGAAAACATGTTATTGCTGTATATAATGCCTGCTGGGACCCTTAGAAGGGAGGAGAAGCTTGTTCTCCTCTTCTGTTTTGCATAAAATTGAAGAATTTTTCTGGGTTTCGCAGCGCGCGCGTCGCGCCCTGTTCAGCGCGCGTCGCGCCCTGGGTCAAATTTTGAATTTTTTTTTTATGCATTCTGTGAAGTTGTTTAGGGTCTGTTTTGTGATTGATGATTAATGTGGATTGATGTAGGCTATTAAAATTGAGGTTATGCTAACTTTGTTTCAATTTGTGTGTGTTTTGTTTGATTTTAAATTTGTGCAGGAATGGCACCCTTTTTAAAGAGAAAGAAGACTGGTTCTGGTGAGGGATCTTCCTCACAAGCTGGAAGGTTTGATCGGACGAGGTTTCTAGGTCCGGAGCAAGAGGCGAGGTACCATGAGCTTGAAAGCCGCGTTGTGTGGAGTGAACGCACGGTGGTTCCTATTGACCACGGCCTCTTCCAAAGGGCGTGGACTGCTTTGTCTGAAACATGCTGGGACAAGTTGTTCACTCCACCACAATTCTATCAGGTGGAGATTGTTAGAGAGTTTTATGCAAATGCCTTGCCTCCGAGCAGTTGGACAGGTACTGAAGCTTACCCGTTTAAAACATGGGTGAGAGATAAGGCCATTGATTTTAGCAAAGAGGCTATTTTTGATTTTCTGGATAACCCTCTTGCTTTGGTAGAAGAGTGTCAGTACCATGCCAGGTTGAATAGAGGAAATTGGGATGCAGACAGCATTAGGGACAGGATTTGCAGGACTGGTTTCACCTATACTCTGACTAAAGCTGGGCTGCCAAAGACTTTTACTCGTAGTCAGTTGACGGAGGAGGCTCAGTTGGTGGCTTCGGTGGTCCTTTACAACATTAGGCCACGGAGTCACACTTCTTCTCTCACCATTGATACGGCAGGTTTGGTTCAGGGTATTCTGAATAGTGATAACATTGATGTGTCCAGGATTGTGGCGAATGAGCTGAAAAGAGTCGCCCTGAATGGGACTCTTCATGGAGATGGGGTGAAATGTAGGTTGATTTTTCCTGGTTTAATAATGGGTTTGTGCAGGAAGGCTGGTGTCCGGTTCCCAACTGGTGGGATGATCCCCATGGATGGTATTATCGATGATATTTTTGCTAACAGGTACTGTTTGCCTGGAGGTCGTCCTTTTGGTGTTGCTGCTGGTGCATCTGACCTTCCCGATGCTTCTCAGGCTGTTCCGGTTGCTGCTGCACCGCCTGCTGGTCCACAGTATGGTGATGCAAGTGATTGGAACTATCAGATGCATATGGCGCATCAGAGAGCGTTTATGTTTTTGCAGGATTCTATCCGGCAGCTTTCTCTGCAGCAGCCTGTTGGTTCCAGGGATGATTTATCGGCCTATGCTGCATGGCCTGAGGGCAGGCCAGATCCTGAGGAGGGGATGGAGCAGGATGATCCGGAGACTTCCGATGAGGAGTAGACTTTGTTTTTTTTATTATTGCTTTATGTTTTATTGTTTTTAGTTTTATGTTAGAACAGTTTTTAGTTGTCTTTGTTTTTAATTTTGTTCCATCCTGGTGGATGAGGTACTTTGAAAGGCTAAGTTTACGCCTTTGGATAATTAACACCGCTTGGTGTGGTTTTTATTTTTATATAAGTTCAGTTTATTTTATTTTTGCATTTATTTATTTTTAAGTAGTTTATTTTAGTTTAGTGTTTATATTTTAGAAATAATGGTTTGACAAGTTGTCCTAATGATTAATTAGCTGGAACACAAATTTTTATTGCCACGATGAATTTGGATGATGCAACACAATTTGAGTGGTGATGATATAAGTTGAAAACTGTACGCGCAAGGTACATCCTTTATCGTTTTATTTATCAAGTACTTTTGATTCTGATGCTTTTAATTGTACAAATTAGTTGTCATTAATTTCTGTGGATAAAATTAGTTCAATTGTGAATCACTTTAGCCTAGCTGTAGTTGTGAGGAGACTTTCCACTGTGTATATATATAAATTGTGCTGGATACCAGCAATGTGCGTTTTAACTCGTTTTTATTATGATTAATCTTGCATTGTTATTAAATTGTGTTAAGCATGAAAGTGATCAAGGCGTTTTGTTCTGCACTACGAGTATAACTTCTCTTCCAAATATAACCTACCCGGTGAGTGTGTGAGTGTTTGCTAACCACTTTGAGCCATTTTGCCAAGATTCAATCGGTATCATGTCATGCCTTATAATTGCCGATGTTTGATTTGAATCTTGATGACTTTCTTTGAACCTTGAAAAGTACCATGAAATGTGGTTAGGATTGATTCCTTTTCGCCTTAGAATAGGGAGCATTCGTGATTATGTGGTGGTAATATTCAAGTTGGGGAGAATAAAATTTTGATCTTGGTTGTATTGGTGAGTAGAAGAAAATAAATAAATTGCTCAAGAGAGAAAAAGAAAAAAAAAAAAAAAAAAGAGAAAAAGAATAAGGAAAAGAGAAGAGCTTTGTATATAGCTAGTTCTTTTAAAATAAAAAGATGAACTCTTGAGCAATAAAATTGTGTGATCGGTTGATAAGGATGTGTGGATATAATCATGATTTGAATGCTCTCTTAGGAATTGACCCCTTTTGTTTCAATGGCCTTGAGAAATGACACTTCCTTGTTAACCAAGCCAAGCTACAACCCGAAAGTCCTTAGTGATTCATGCTTATATACCTTTTATATATCTTATGCTTAGATGAGTTTATAATTAATTCGGTATGTTTGCGTCATTGTCTGGTGAGTGTTAGGATCCTCCATTTTTGTTCTCTTAGTAGAGAAGTACGTAGGTGTGATTCATTCTTGAACTTCTTTGCTTTGTGGAATTTCTGACATAGAATTTGTATATAGGATTAGCATTGTTATCATGGTACTTTGATGAAAACTGGTAAGGATTGATCTTTGTGTACTTTTGGAATTTGAACCATTAAATTGTTCTTGTTTCTGCCTTGTTGTTTCATTTGTGATATTTTGTGTTCCCGGTAATTTATCATTGTTTTGTTTGAGGACAAACAAGAGTTTAAGTTGGGGAGAGTTGTTAGGTGCCAAATTGTGTTTATATTTAGTTTAATTAATGGCACCTTTCGACCGTTTTTATCGGATATTCGTACAATTCCCTGAAGTTTTAGATAATTATTTATAGTTTATAATATTAAGCTTTCATTTTATGTTAATATGTGTTTTAGTTATGATTTTTGTAGGTTTTAGCCAATTTTGGGGAAGTTTGGAGCTTGTTTTGAGCTTTGCAAGAGAGTCCCAGGCAGAGAGTTGCGCGCGTCGCGCGGAGATGTGGGCGCGTCGCGCCCTGGGCGAGATATTTTGGAGCTTCCTGGCAGAGAGTTGCGCGCGTCGCGCGCATGGGCGGTTTATAATTTTAAGTGTATTGGCGCGAAGCGCGCTGGAGGGCGCGTCGCGCCCTGGACAGAATTCAGAAATGCTATATAAAGGGGTTTTCAGATATTTTGGAGTTGTTGGTTGATCTTGAGAGCAAAAGAACACTTGTGCACTGTAGCAAACAAAGAATCGAAGATTGGAAGCTTTGATCGTCGATTAATCGCCTTTGATGCTTGTTGATCTTCATCCTTTACTTCTTGTGTAAGCTACCATTCTCATGGATAGCTAAATCACTTTTGTATCAAGATAAGATGTAATCTTCCTAGCCTTTTGTATGTTTTTCTTGTGAATATATGTGTATGAACAAGTGATGATCAATATAGATGGTTTAGTTTGTTTATTAAAGCTTTTTCTTTGGTATAAGTGTTTGAGACATCAATGTTTGTATCTAGACCTAACTAATCATCTTTCAAACTATAAGTTGCAGACATGGATTTAGAGTTTGATGTTTACTAAGTATCGGTTCTTAAAACGTTATTTGTATTGTTTAAACGGTGGAGAAATCGTCGGTTAAACAATACGGTAAATCTAACTATATCGTTGCGGACACGGACGATATAGGTGTCGATACGTAATTATATTGATCGTTAGCAAGTTCATAAGCATCTATTTATAAGGAGACATACAAATTTAGGTCGATGAAATCGAATCTTGATACATTTTCTTTAACTTAGAACTTTCATTAATTTACTCTTTGCTACTAAAAGAATTGAATGATCTTTTGCAAACCCAAATTTAAAGTAACCATAACTCAAGACAAAATAGGCTATAGAACGGCGGTGATATCGCAATAATCCCTGTGGATACGATAATAGCGAAAAGTACACCACAATACTCTTTCAACAGTTTCTGAAGAGCAATGGGTCTGGCACAGAAGATTAGGACATGCTAGTTTGAGAAAGATTTCTCAGATTAACAAACTAAATCTGGTCAGAGGACTCCCAAATCTGAAATACAAATCAGATGCTCTTTGTGAAGCATGTCAGAAGGGCAAGTTCTCCAGACCTGCATTCAAATCTAAGAATGTTGTCTCTTCCTCAAGGCCATTAGAACTTCTGCACATTGATTTGTTTGGACCAGTCAAAACAGCATCTGTCAGAGGGAAGAAATATGGATTAGTCATCATAGATGATTATAGCCGCTGGACATGGGTAAAGTTCTTAAAACACAAGGATGAGTCTCATTCAGTGTTCCTTGAATTCTGCACTCAGATTCAATCTGAGAAGGAGTGCAAAATCATAAAGGTCAGAAGTGATCATGGTGGCGAATTTGAGAACAGATTCTTTGAGGAGTTCTTCAAAAAAAATGGTATTGCCCATGATTTCTCTTGCCCTAGAACTCCACAGCAAAATGGAGTTGTAGAGCGAAAGAATAGGACTCTTCAAGAAATGGCCAGAACCATGATCAATGAGACCAATATGGCTAAGCACTTCTGGGCAGAAGCAATAAACACTGCATGTTATATTCAGAATAGAATCTCTATAAGACCTATTCTAAATAAGACTCCTTATGAATTGTGGAAGAACAGAAAGCCCAACATTTCATATTTTCATCCTTTTGGATGTGTTTGTTTTATTCTGAATACTAAAGATCATCTTGGTAAGTTTGATTCTAAGGCACAAAAATGTTTCCTTCTTGGATATTCTGAACGCTTTAAAGGCTACAGAGTATACAATACTGAAACATTGGTTGTAGAAGAATCAATCAATATCAGATTTGATGATAAGCTTGGTCTTGAAAAGCCAAAGCAGTTTGAGAATTTTGCAGATATAGATATTGACATATCAGAAGCTGTAGAACCAAGAAGCAAAGTTTCAGAAGCTGAAAATCTCAGAAGCAAAGAATCAGAAGATCAAGTTGCTGCATCTTTAGAGAATCTCAGAATTTCTGAAGATCCAACAATCAGAAGATCTTCTAGACTCACCTCAGCTCACTCAGAAGATGTGATCCTTGGAAAGAAAGATGATCCTATCAGAACCAGAGCATTCCTTAAGAACAATGCATAATGCCAATTAGGTCTTGTTTCTTTGATCGAGCCAACTTCTGTTGATCAAGCTCTAGAAGATTTAGACTGGATAATTGACATGCAAGAAGAACTAAATCAGTTTACAAGGAATGATGTATGGGATTTGGTTCCTAGACCAAAAGGATTCAACATCATTGGTACAAAGTGGGTGTTCAGAAACAAGCTTAGTGAGAAGGGAGAAGTGGTAAGAAACAAAGCCAGACTGGTGGCTCAGGGATATAGTCAACAAGAAGGGATTGACTATACAGAAACCTTTGCACCAATGGCCAGGTTAGAATCTATCCGCTTATTAATTTCTTTTGCCACTCAGCATAACATCACTCTGTATCAGATGGATGTTAAGAGTGCCTTCTTAAATGGTTATATAGATGAGGAAGTCTATGTCCACCAACCTCCTAGTTTTGAAGACTCTAAGTCTCCAGAACATGTTTTCAAACTTAAGAAATCATTGTATGGATTGAAGCAAGCTCCTAGAGCTTGGTATGAAAGATTAAGTTCTTTCCTTCTGGACAATGGTTTCACTAGAGGACAAGTGGATACGACTCTCTTCTGTAAAACATCTAAGAAGGACATCTTAATTTGTCAAATTTATGTTGATGATATTATTTTTGGAACATCTAATGCTTCACTTGGGAAGGAGTTTGCTAAGTCTATACAGGCTGAATTTGAAATGAGTATGATGGGTGAACTCATGTATTTTCTTGGGATTCAAATCAATCAAACTTCTGATGGAACTTATGTTCATCAAACGAAGTATGTGAAAGAACTTCTGAAGAAGTTTAATCTTTTTGAAAGCAAAGAAGCCAAAACTCCTATGCATCCAACGTGTGTTCTAGGTAAGGATGAGGTAAGTAAGAAGGTAGATTAAAAGTTGTACAGAGGTATGATTGGATCTCTTCTATATTTGACTGCTTCTAGACCTGACATTCTATTCCGTGTTTATTTGTGTGCTAGATTCCAATCAGATCCTAGAGAATCTCACTTAACTGCTGTTA
Organism: Vicia villosa; assembly: GCF_029867415.1. Lineage (NCBI taxonomy): Eukaryota > Viridiplantae > Streptophyta > Magnoliopsida > Fabales > Fabaceae > Vicia > Vicia villosa. The sequence continues at coordinate 168,035,341 of NC_081180.1, forward strand.
AGAGAATTCTGAGGTATCTGAAAGGTACTACTAATGTTGGTTTAGTCTACAGAAGATCTAAAGAATACATCTTAGTAGGATTTTGTGATGCTGACTATGCTGGAGATAGAATTGAAAGGAAGAGTACTTCTGGAAGTTGTCAATTTCTAGGAAGTCACCTAATCTCCTGGTACAACAAGAAGCAAGCTACCATTGCTCTCTCAACAACAAAAGCAAAATATATTGTTGCTGCTGGCTGTAGCACACAAATGCTCTGGATGAAGAGTCAGCTAGAAGATTATCAAATTTATGAGAGTAACATTCCTATCTTTTGTGATAATACATCTGCCATATGTTTATCTAAGAATCCTATCTTACATTCCAAAGCTAAACATATTGAGATTAAACATCATTTCATTAGGGACTATGCTTAGAAGGGTGTTCTCTCTTTAAACTTTGTGGATACAGACCATCAATGGGCTGATATCTTTACAAAACCCCTTGCTGAGGATAGATTTAAGTTCATTCTGAAGAATATCAGTATGGATTTATGCCCAGAATGAGAAGATGAGAAGATCTTATGTATGGGTATATTCTAAAATGTGTTAGGATTTTGTGTTTATAAGAAGTTATGATAATGATCAATTAGAAGTTCTGATTTTGTTATTACTAACGTTTCATTATCTAAGTTGATTCAGAAGCTCTTTTAAAGCAAAACAGCTGTCACCAGTCTTTCCAGAAAACGAACACGTGTTTACTATTTCTGGACAAGCATGTATGCAGTTGAGGAGACGCCGCCCTAGGTAACTGTGCAAATCATTTCATTTTGTCACTCTATCTCTCCTAACGTCATTTCTCATTAAATGCATTGATGTCATGTTTTATCTCTATAATCATTTCACTAAACCATACTGCATTTATTATTTTTTTTATCTTTTAAATACCCGCTTCATCTTCATTTCATTTTTTTCGCTCCCTCTCTATTCATTTGTCTCTCTCTTTGCATTCATCGCACGAACCCTAGCTTTATTCTGAAACCAAGCATTTCACCATGAATCCTTCATCAAGCTTTCCAAGCCAAACAGAAGTATCATCCACTCAACTGGTTATGAGCAAACGTGATTTTGCTCCGTTGAAAACCTGCTCCTTTCCTACTGAAGAGTTGGAAGTTCTTTGTGAGTTTGTTGTGGACTTTGAAAATCTGAAAGAAAATGGTTTCCATCCTGATGCAAGAATCTTGGAACAAGGATGGTCAAATTATCTTGGTAGATTGGTTGGACCAATTTATCCAACCCTTGTGAAAGACTTCTGGGCTCATGTAACCGTTACTCCAACTGCTATCATCTCCTTCGTGCTAGGGCATGAAGTTGTGATAACTGAGAAACTGATCAGGAAGCTGTACAACCTGGATGATGAAGAAGGATGCACTGGTCCTCTTCATGGTAGAGTTAACTGGCTACAGGTTGAAAAACAAATCCCACTTGCTACTGGTATTGAATCTCATAAAACCGATACATTGAGGGCGTTTTATCAAGTGTGGGCTGAAATTATTCTGGGTTCTCTCCATCACAGAAGGCAATCGTTTTCCTCCTCTTACATCAGTCCTGATCACAAATACACTCTCTTCTGCATTGGAAGAAGAATTGAACTCAACATATCCAACATTCTCTTTCAGAATCTGAAGTTGGCTATTGAAGAGTCAAGGGATGAAGAACGTGAGAAGTATCCTCACCTTCAAAGAAACACTATTCCTTTCGCCAGAATGATCTCAGATATTCTGATAGAAAGTAATTTGATGGACTCCCTAAGGACTATTGGAACGCCTAGGTTCTTTGGAATTATTCAAGGACCTATCTTCAATGGTGTTGATCTGTTAAGGATGCAACTTATCAGAGATGTAACTTCTGCTCCTGCAAGCTTCCCAGATATCATGTCTAGAAGAACTCCTGTGGAAGGATTTGCTACATTGTTCCAAGCAGAACTTCACAAGGCTGTTAACACTACGCCAAATTTAAGCTGTAGCAGCGCAGCTACTAAAGCGCTTTTAGCAAAAGCGCTCTCGTAGGGCTCGCTAAAAACAAAATTAATAAACAAGGAAAAATGATGCAAAAAAAGCGCTCTGGTAGGGGGAGTTATGAGAGCGCTTTTAAAAAGCGCTCTGGTAGGGGGGGGTATGAGAGCGCTTTTAAAAAGCGCTCTGGTAGGGGGGTTATGAAAGCGCTTTTAAAAGCGCTCTTATAGGGTGGGTGCTACGAAAGCGCTTTTGGGATAAAAGCGCTCTGGTAGGGGGTGTTATTAAAGCGCTTTTGAAAAGCGCTCTGGTAGCCCATTTAAAAAATTATATATTTTACAAACACACGCGTTTTGTTTCAGATCTTTCTTCTTCCTTCGTTGCTCCGCCGTCCTCTCTCCGAAACCCTAGCAACCTCCGCCGTTCTTCTTCCTTTCAGATCCAAAACACACGAGTTTATGGTGAGTTGAGGTTCGTGTTGTTGCTGAGTTCGGTTTCGATTCAGAATCTACAAACCAAAACCGGGTGAGACCTTTCTTAGTTTATTTCTTATTCTCTCTTCCTCTCTCAAATTTCTGAAGGGTTTGTTTGATTAGGAAAGTGATGAACAAATGTTTGGGTTTGATGAATGTTTGTCTGGTTATGTTTGATGATGATTTGTGAATGGTTTTGTTTCTGATGAATGGTTTGCGTGTATGAGAAAGATGAACAATTAGGGTTTTGGTTAGTGTTTGCGGCTGTGTATTGTGATTGTTGTTGGATGAATATGAACAATGTATTTACAGTTTCTGGAGAGGTTTTTCGAAGATGATGAACATAATTTTTTTTAGGGTTTTTGGTTGTTGGCTCTACGGCTCTACGGCTGATTTTTTTTAGGGTTTTTGGTTGTTGGCTCAATTGACTTGTTCTTTTATCAAAAACTATTTTTATGTGCATGTGGTTGTTAATTGATTTCTTATAAATTGGTTTCTGTTCTGGTATAGCACTATTTTTATTAACTATTTTGTCTTTTGTTCGGAGATGAGGAAATTTTTGGTTGATAGAGAAAATATTGAGAATGTGAATGTTGTGTAAATAATCACGTTTTTCTATTGTAGGTTGAGCTTCAAACAGTGGATGGACTGGTAAAGGATAGAACACAATGTGCCCCTGCCGATTATGTTCCATAGAATATGAATCAAGTAATGTACCCCGAAGTCTTCTGTGGCAGGATCGTTCGGGGTACAATTATTTGATTCATATTCTGTGACACAATACAACATAGCTCAGGTGACTACTGGTTCTCCACTAAAGCATCAATACAACATAGCTCCAGATAATACAGGAAGCGTACATTGGTTGCATAAGAACTCGGAAGTTGTTTCCCATTTAGTTGTTTTGGTTTAGAAATATGTGAATTGGTTTAGTTGTTTTGGTTTAGAAATATGTATATATGTATTTTGATTTACATTAATGGTATATAATATAATACTTTTTTTGTATATAATCGATATCGATTATAATGGTATATATCGATTTGAAATGATAAATTATAGGTTCATGAAAAAATACTGCCAAAAAATAGTAAATTACAGGTTCTAAAATATTGCTGCCAAAAGTGCAGGTTTAGAAATAATAAAAAGCATAAAAAAAAAAAACGCAACATACGAAAGCGCTTTTGAAAAAAGTGCTCTTATAGGGGTGCCTACCAGAGCGCTTTTTCCTGAAAAGCGCTCTTAAAGGGGGCCTACAAGAGCGCTTTTTCCAGAAAAGCGCTCTTATAGGGGGGGCCTACCAGAGCGCTTTTAAAAGCGCTTTCGTAGCCTATGCCAGCGCTGGCTTTGGCAGCGCTTTAAAGCGCTGTTAAAGGCCAAAAAAAGCGCTTTTAAAAGCCTTGCGCGTTGTAGTGTAAGCGTTACTTGGAAGTTTCTGTTAGAACTCAATATTCTATTGATCCTGCATGGATTCGTGGAAGAGTGCTTCCTTCTCAAGCTGATCTTCAGAAGAAGGCTCAGAGGAAGCAAGAAGCAAGGCTGAAGAGAAAGGCAGCAGAAGAAGCTGCTAGAGAAGCTAAGAGGCAGAAGGTCACTTATGATCCTCTTAAAGTAGATTCTTTTGAAGCTATAAGAACAGGTAACTTCTCCAGGCAAGTATATCAACCACCTCCTTCTGAACCTCAATCTTCTACCCAACCTCCTCCTTCTGAACCTCAAAACACCTTCACCATTCCAAATCCTTCTCAACCATCTCTTTCTACACCTGTTTTGAACCCCACTCCACAAAATGTTTGTCCTCCCACACCTTCTGATATCCCATCATCATCATCATCAATCCTTCCCACTGATATACCATCCTCATCAACCATCTCCACTGATATTCCATCTTCTTCAACCACAGCACCTCCATCTTCTATATGCCATCCCTTTCCTCCCAGAGAATCCAACCCATACAGCCTTCTCTACCCTGACTACAAATTCACCTTCAACCCTCCTGAACCTGAACCTCATATTTACTTGGAGATGTTCAGAAATGAAGTTATAAGTAGGCTGGATCTCTTGAGAGATGCCTTTTTCAATGAGCTGGATGATGTTTCAACCAGAAACCTTTGGAGAAGCTTTCGCCAGGATTTTCAAGTTGGAGCTATGGCTGTTCAGAAGAGACTAGTGGTTGCTGCTCCTGGTTATGCTGGTTATCTTCTTGAGGTTGATAATGATGTCTATTATCATCCCATCAGAAACAGGAGAGTTCTTGAGGAGAAGATATTTGTTGATGAGCTGCTGGATAATCCGTGCAAAGATATTATGGTATGGAGACCTAAGTATCTAGTTCTGACTGGAGACTTCAATTCATTGTTTGACTTCCTGAGGGAAAATCCTTCTGAGGAAGACCCAAGCTTGGTCATTCCAGAAGTTGCTGATCCTCCAAAAGTTGAATGTCCTTCTGCCCCAAGGAATCTTGCTGCCATTCTTCAAGCTCTTGAGAATGGAGATTCTGATCTTCCTGCTGCAGAATATGAAGGAAATGCTTCTATGGAAGAAGCTGATGCTGAAGATCATCCTACTGAAACTATTCCTGTTGAGGAAAATCAAGGTGATGATCTGACTATGGAAGCTACGGTTCAGAATGTTGTCCCTCTGAACAGAAGTTGTGAAGCTTCTTCTGGTGAACCCTCTCTTCTGGTGAAGACTCTAGAGGTTATTCAGAAGAACCAAGCTGAGATATCTTCTCGCATGGACGAGCAAGGCACTATCAATGCTGAGTTCCGCACCTTCATGGAGAGGCAGACTGAGAGCAATGCTGGGATTCATGACATGCTGGCCAAAATTATGTCTAAGCTAGGGTCATCTTAGTCTTTGAGTCTTAGTAGTTTCTTTTTGTTTCTTGCATCTGCTTTCTAGGCATTCTCCTTGTACTTCTGACAATTCTCCTTTTGCTAATCAATGAATATTATCTTTTCTTCTCTCATATTATTTGTTCTTTCATCTGAATCTTTTATGTTTTTTGATGTTATGACAAAAAGGGGGAGAAAAATGTGATAAATGATCTGATTTATATTATCAGTTGCTGGGAGAAAATCTCTACATTTCTAACAGAAGTTGCAAGTTCTATGTCTTTGAGTGTTTTGCAGGAAGTGAAGATCTTCTTAAAAGCTCAACATGAGAAGCAAAGACATGTGGAAAAGCAATTCTGTATGGAATCAAGCTCATGGAAATTGAAGCAAGCTGAGTGCTGTAAAGCTTCAAGATCAGAAGCAAGAAGGAAGAATGTTCTGATATTCTGATGATAGAATATGCTCTAACACATTCTTATTCCTTATATGTTCTGATGCATGTTTTTAGTTCTAAAATATGCTCTGAAACATTATTGTTTGCTCTGATACATAATTATATGTTCTGATACATATTTTATGTTCTGACTCATTCATGCTTTGACTTTTGTCGTTTAGTTTGTTCTGTAACATTTTAGGATGTAGAGATGCTCTGATGATGCTCTGGTACATTCAACAATGTTCTGATACAATCTAGCATGCAATGATTCAAGAAGAAATTCAAGTTCTGAAGCTGTCCAATGGAAGCAAGAATTAGAAGCTATGAATGTTCTGAAGATCTAAGCAATTCAAGTTCTGAAGCTGTCCTATGGAAGCAAGAATCAGAAGCTATGAATGTTCTGAAGATCTAAGCATATGTGACCGTCTCAACTGAAATGGAAAATACTCAGGGAAGTCCTTTATTTATAAATTTCTTCCAGTATTTATTTCAGGGGGAGATTATTTATCTCAGGGGAGATTGTTAATCTCAGGGGGAGACATATTCACACACTATGTTTATATGCTTATGCTATAGCTGTGAAATTTGTCTTTAGCCGTCTGATATTCTGATCGCAAATTCATATCATTTATGTATGTTTTTGTCATCATCAAAAAGGGGGAGATTGTTAGAACAAGATTTGTTCTGATCAATGTTCTTAGTTTTGATGATAACAATGTATATGAATTTTGTATGAGATAATGTGGTACTCTAATACTATGCAATTTCCATTTCAGGAATTATATAAAGAGTATGCACAAAATCAGCGCAAGAAGCACTGACTCAAAAGGTTCAGCATGCAACATCAGAACATGGTCTGGCAAGACACCAGAAGATGGTCAAGCAGAATCAGAACATGGGTCTATGGAAGCATCAGAAGGACTTGAGATCAGAAGCAGAAGCACTGAAGTTCTCATGGTATCACGCTCAGAAGCACTGAAGTTCTAATGGTATCACGCTCAGAAGCACTTCAAGGTCAGAAGACAAGAAGATGCTCTGCACCAAGCTGTTTGACTCTGATGATATTCAAACGTTGTTCACACAAACATCAGATCAGAAGCAAGTACCAGCTGGAAGGCTACACTGACTGACAAAAGGAACGTTGAAAGCTATGAAAGGCAACGTCAGTAGACACAGCGAAAGCAAGGCTCGAGGTAGTTGACAAAAGAGTGAAACATTAAATGCAATGCTGTACAGAATACGCAAAGCATTAAATGCTCCCAACGGTCATCTTCTCAAACGCCTATAAATATGAAGTTCTGATGAGAAGCAAGGTTACGAACTACGAGTTCTGAATACAAGACTCTTATGCAAAAACGCTGAAACGCTGTTCAAATCAAAAGCTCTCAAACTTCATCAACCTCACTACATTGCTGTTGTAATATATTAGTGAGATTAAGCTTAAACTTAAGAGAAAATCACAGTTGTGATAATAGCTTTATAAGAAGCATTGTAACTCTTAAAAGAATTTGTTTACATTAAGTTGTAAGAACTAGAGTGATTAGGTTATTGATCAGTATACTCTAGAAAGTCTTAGAGGGTATCTAAGCAGATTGTTCCTAGAGTGATCAGGTTGTGATCAGTATACTCTAGAAGACTTAGAAGTTGTCTAAGTGGAAAACCATTGTAATCTTGTGTGATTAGTGGATTAAATCCTCAGGTGAGGTAAATCACTCCAAGGGGGTGGACTGGAGTAGTTTAGTTAACAACGAACCAGGATAAAAATCATTGTGCAAATTGTTTTTATCTTACAAAGTTTTAAAGCTACACTTATTCAAACCCCCCTTTCTAAGTGTTTTTCTATCCTTCAATACCATCTGCTAAATAATACCCCATGTTATATGGTGTCCCATTGATTGTATATTGCACATTGGGAGCATGTCCTTCCAAAATATCGTTAAACACGTTGGATTGATTTAGCACATTAATGTCATTGTTTGAACCTGCAATACCAAAAAAAGCATGCCAAATCCATAAGTCTTGTGATACCACTGCTTCAAGCATGATTGTGGGCTTACCATGATCACCTCGACAAAACTGTCCTTTCCATGCAACAGGACAATTTTTCCATTCCCAATGCATACAATCAATGGAACCCAACATACTTGGAAAGCCACGTGACTCTCCCATTTGTAAAAGATGTTCAACATCAGTGTTGTTAGGCTTTCTCAAATACTCAGCCCCAAATACAGCATTCACGCCCTGAACGAATCTTTGTAAGCACTCAATTGAAGTGCTTTCACCGATTCGAACATATTCGTCTACAATGTCAGCAGTAGACCCATACGCCAACATACGAATAGCAGATGTACATTTCTGCAATGGTGAAAGACCCATTTTACCAGTTGCATCGACCCTCATTTGGAAATATTCATCATGATTTCCAAGGGCATCTACAATTCGAAGAAATACATGCTTATGCATTCTGAACCTTCTTCGGAATTGAACATCTATGTATACTGGATTTTCTGAGAAATAGTCATTGAACAATCGATTATGCCCTTCTCCACGACCTCGATCTATCGTTGTTCTTCTCTTTGGCCTAGAGGAACTTCCAGATTGAAGTTCATTTTGAACCTCTTGTTCTTCATCATTGTCGTCCATAAATTCTTCTTCAACCAACTCCCAAAATTCTTGATCGTAATTATCTGAATCGTCTGAATCCATTTTAGTAAATAATGAGAGAAGAATAAGATGAGAATGAGAAAACAATGACATAAGTGTTAGTATATATAATGGTTTGAATAACGGCTAGTTTGGATAACGGCTAGTTTGAATAACGGCTAGTTTGAATAACGACTAGTTTGAATAACGACTAGTTTGAATAACGGCTAGTTTGAATAACGGCTAGTTTGAATGACATAATATTTATTATAATTTAAAGTGGTATTAATGACCATGTTACATAGGTGTTGATAAATTAAAGTGGTATTAATGACCATGTTACATAGGTGTTGATAAATTAAAGTGGTACTAATGACCATTTTACATAAGTGATACTAACTACATTCCATATTTTTTTTCATCTTATTACAATATTTTTCATGAATATCTCGTTGACTATCGCTCATAGTAGAAGTGTCTTTCATCATTAGTTGCACTACCTTTAATTCTATCTCGTCCTCCTTACTTTGCGCTAGTCTTTCCATTGACGTTAATCTTTTATTCCTTGCATCTTGCGTTGCATTTGGAATTTCCTTTGCCTTACCCTTCCTTTTTGCTGCTTTTTGTCCCATTGGACGCTCCATTGGTGATGATGAGTTAAACTCATAACTTGAAGGTGTATCCGGGTTATCCGATGATGCCTCACTAGCATAAGTCTTTGTTATTTTTGAAGAACTTCCAATCGATTCTCCCATTCATTTAGGTTCATCTTTTAACAATCGCCATGCGTACTCAAGATTGAATGTTGTACCTTGATCCTGAGCAAAAAATGCATTTGCAGCGGCCATGATATCGTTCTCCGATGTCCCACTTTTCTTTCCATTAACAGCTTGTTTGTAACACCCAACAAAATTTTGAACCAAGCTATTTATTCGATGCCATCGGCACTTTAATTGTCCCTTTAACTTTTCCCGCGATTGCCCACGATACTCGTTATAATTGGCAGCGACTCTTACCCAAAATCTTTCAGCCTTTTGATCAACTCCCACAATTGGATCCTTTGAAACATTGAGCCATGATTGGATAAGTAGTATATCCTCATCCCTTGTAAAGTGCTCTCGAGATTTTTTTTTAACAACAACCCTTTCTTCTTTTTCAGTGCCAACTTGAGTAGAAAATGGTGGAACTTGAGTAGAAAATGGTGGAACTTGAGTAGAAAATGGTTGAGTAGAAAACGGTGGAACTTGAGTAGAAAATGGTGGCATCGGTGGAATTTGAGAATTTTGAGGATTAGGATTTTGATAATTTTGCATGAAATTGAACATAAGTTGTTGATAATGAAAATGATTAGGATCCATTTGACCTAAACAATTGTAATTTGAAGTAAAACAAAAATGAAAATTTGAGCTAAAATGCTGAAATTGTGAGAGGGAAATTTGAAATTGAAGAGAAAATAAAAGTGTTGGTAAAATTTGTGTTGGTTAATTTTTTTCACAAAACTATATTTATAACAAAAAATAACTTAAAAAAAAAAAAACTAGCCGTTACCAACGGCTACATTTAATATTAAAATATTAAAATAATGAAAGAACCGTTGTATGCTATTAATCCGATGGCCAGGTGGAGTTAGCATGCCAAGAAAAAGTTGTCTTCAAATGTTTGCCATGCTGGCAAACCCATGTGAAGAACCACCGCTGGAGGTGGTCTAAGTTATTATAACTTACTACAAATCTAGACCATTGATTCTTCTTAATCTAATGGATAAAAATAATAAGTAATTAAATGTGGAGAGAGAAAACTATTACTTATTATTTTTAACCGTTAGATTGAGAAGAATCAATGGTATAGATTTGGAGTAAGTTATAATAACTTACTCCTGGAGTAAATATATCCCTCCTCTATATATATAATTTTTTTAAGTAAAATTTGTTAAAAAGATGCTTTTATAAAAAAAAATATTTTAAAAGATAAGTGAATCATTTAATTTAAAAATTTAATTTAAAAAGTAAATAAAGCCTATTAATCTATTTAAAAAAAATGACAAAAATATAAATAAAAAGTAGGCAGGCAAGTCCGCTGCACACCAATCCGCCATCTTAGTTGGGCGGACATGATTTTTATGCTCATTTTACTTGCCGCGCTTGTCCGTCCCGCTTATTTTTTGACAGATTTAAGACGGAGCGGGCGACCTGCTTTGCCACACTTAATTCCGATCCTTAATGTGTAAACTAATTTAGTATCACCATTAAATAAGAATTGAGAACTTTGTATTTATGAATATATGCCCGAGTTAAAAAATAAAGGTTCTCAGCATTTTCTTTTTTTTGAATGCCATGGTTCTCAGTACATGACTCTTATTTTTCTACAAGCAAAAAAAACATAGCACTCCTTCTAGAAAACATATCTGTCATCCGTGATACATGTTATGAAGTGACCAGAACCTTCATAATATGTAGATCAGAGTCTTCCAAGGCATTAACACCCTATAACTTTGATATCTTTTGTCTATCCAAAATTACAAGATCCTTTCTTAAGATCTTTCCAGTGGGTGACTTTGGAATTCTCTCTATAAAAGTCACTCGCCGCAACCTTTTGTATGGTGCAACCTGGACAAAGGAAATGAATCAATTCAGAAAACAAGCAACCTTCAAACTCTTGTATTTGCTACCTTCACAAGTATTGGTTTGTGACAGAAAGAAGACAACATGATTTATAATCTACTTCTTATTCCTAACTTACCTGTTTTGCCACAAACTTCAGAATGTCCTCTTGGGTTATCGAGCTATTGGGTGAGCGAATAACAAAAGCCACCGGAACCTCACCAGCTTTGGCATCAGGGGATCTGATTTGAAATTGACACCAACAAGTCCATATGAGTCAATATTATTTCTTTCCAAAAACGAGGTGGTAAGTAAAATAGTGTTAATCCTCTTCAGAGAAAACAATGAGAGTATAGAATCTACATAAAAATATGACTTACGGGATCACTCCAGCATCAGAAATTTCAGGGTGAGAAACCAGTAAATCTTCAAGCTCAGCAGGCGCCACCTACATAATGGAAATGAGCAGTTTAGTAAGCTAAATTCACTAAGTTGATGGGCAGAACACACATTATTACTTTATCTATGATTATATTCAATAAATTTGTATCATACTTGATATCCGCTACATTTGATAAGCTCTTTTATTCGATCCACAACAAATAGCTGCCCTTTTTCATCAAAATATCCAAGATCTCCGGTAATCAACCAACCCTCATCATTAATGGTCTGTTTTGTTGCTTCTGGATTGTTAAAGTATCC